>NW_027474971.1:0-20410 GCF_050947335.1 Megachile rotundata | reverse complement strand
GTTCTATCGATCATATCTGCGTAATATGGTTAATAATATGAGTTAGATTGATAATAGTGAGTGTAATAAGTATAGTAATTGTCGTTCTGTCGATCATATAAGCATTATATGGCTAATAATATGAGTTAGATTGATAATAATAAGAGTAATGAGTATAGTAATTTTCGTTCTATCGATCATATAAGCATAATATGGCTAATAATATGAGTTAGATTGATAATAATAAGAGTAATGAGTATAGTAATTGTAGTTCTATAGATCATATCTGCATAATATGGTTAATAATATGAGTTAGATTCATAATAATAAGAGTAATAGGTATAGCAAATGTCGTGCTATCGATCATATCCGCATAATATGGTTAATAATATGAGTTAGATTGATAATAATAAGAGTAATAAGTAGAGTAATTGTCGTTCTATCGACCATATAAGCATAATATGGCTAATAATATGAGTTAGATTGATAATAATAAGAGTAATAAGTATAGTAATTGTCGTTCTATCGATCATTTAAGCATAATATGGCTAATAATATGAGTTAGATTGATAGTAATAACAGTAATAAGTATAGTAATTGTCGTGCTATCGATAATATAAGCATAATATGGTTAATAATATGAGTTAGATTGATAATAATAAGAGTAATGAGTATAGTAATTGTCGTTCTATCGATCATATAAGCATAATATGGCTAATAATATGAGTTAGATTGATAATACTAAGAGTAGTGAGTATAGTAATTGTAGTTCTATCGATCATTTAAGCATAATATGGCTAATAATATGAGTTGGATTGATAATAATAAAAGTAATACGTATAGTGATTGTCGTTCTATCGATAATCTAAGCATAATATGGCTAATAGTATGAGTTAGATTGATAATACTAAGAGTAGTGAGTATAGTAATTCTCGTTCTATCGATCATAGAAGCATAATATGGCTAATAATATGAGTTAGATTGATAATAATAAGAGTAATGAGTATAGTTATTGTAGTTCTATCGATCATATCTGCTTAATATGGTTAATAATATGAGTTAGATTGATAATAATAAGAGTAATAAGTATAGTAATTGTAGTTCTATTGCTCATATAAGCATAATATGGCAAATAATATGTGTTAGGTTCATAATAATAAGAGTAATAAGTATAGTAATGGTCGTTCTATCGATCATTTAAGCATAATATGGCTAATAATATGAGTTAGATTGATAATAATAAGAGTAGTAAGTATAGTAAATGTCGTGCTATCGATCATATCTGCATAATATGGTTAATAATATGAGTTAGATTGATAATAGTAAGAGTAATGTGTATAGTAAATGTCGTGCTGTCGATCATATCTGCATAATATGGTTAATAATATGAGTTAGATTGATAATAGTAAGAGTAATGTGTATAGTAAATGTCGTGCTATCGATCATATCTGCACAATATGGTTAATAATATGGGTTAGATTGATAACAGTGAGTGTAATAAGTATAGTAATTGTTGTTCTATCGATCATATTAGCATAATATGGTAAATAATATGAATTAGATTGATAATAATAAGAGTAATAAGTATAGTATTTGTCGTTCTATCGATCATATAAGCATAATATGGCTAATAATATGAGTTAGATTTATAATAATTAGAGTAATAAGTATAGTAATTGTCGTTCTATCGATCATATAAGCATAATATGGCTAATAATATGAGTTAGATTGATAATAATAAGAGTAATAAGTATAGTAATTGTCGTTCTATCGATCATATCTGCATAATATGGTT
Source organism: Megachile rotundata (assembly GCF_050947335.1). Taxonomy (NCBI): domain Eukaryota; kingdom Metazoa; phylum Arthropoda; class Insecta; order Hymenoptera; family Megachilidae; genus Megachile; species Megachile rotundata. The sequence goes on along the minus strand of NW_027474971.1, from coordinate 18,636 downwards.
AATAACATGAGTTAGATTGATAATAGTGAGTGTAATAAGTATAGTAAATGTCGTTCTATCGATCATATAATCATAATATGGGTAATAATATGAGTTGGATTTATGATAATAAGAGTAATAAGTATAGTAATTGTCGTTCTATCGATCATATCTGCATAATATGGTTAATAACATGAGTTAGATTGATAATAGTGAGTGTAATAAGTATAGTAAATGTCGTTCTATCGATCATATAATCATAATATGGGTAATAATATGAGTTGGATTTATGATAATAAGAGTAATAAGTATAGTAATTGTCGTTCTATCGATCATATTAGCATAATATGGCCAATAATATGAGTTAGATAGATGATAATAAGAGTAATGTGTATAGTAAATGTCGTGCTATCGATCATATCTGCACAATATGGTTAATAATATGGGTTAGATTGATAACAGTGAGTGTAATAAGTATAGTAATTGTCGTTCTATCCATCATATTAGCATAATATGGTTAATAATAAGAGTTAGATTGATAATAATAAGAGTAATGAGTATAGTAATTGTCGTTCTATCGATATTATAAGCATAATATGGCTAATAATAAGAGTTAGATTGATAATAATAAGAGTAATAAGAATAGTAATTGTCGTTCTATCGATCATTTAAGCATAATATGGCTAATAATATGAGTCAGATTGATAGGAATAACAGTAATAAGTATAGTAATTGTCGTTCTGTCGATAATATAAGCATAATATGGCTAATAATATGAGTTAGATTGATAATACTAAGAGTAGTGAGTATAGTAATTCTCGTTCTATCGATCATATAAGCATAATATGGCTAATAATTAGGATTAGATTGATAATAATAAGAGTAATGAGTATAGTAATTGTAGTTCTATCGATCATTTAAGCATAATATGGCTAGTAATATGAGTTAGATTGATAATAATAACAGTAATAAGTATAGTAATTGGCGTTCAATCGATATTATAAGCATAATATGGCTAATAATAAGAGTTAGATTGATAATACTAAGAGTAGTGAGTATAGTAATTCTCGTTCTATCGATCATAGAAGCATAATATGGCTAATAATATGAGTTAGATTGATAATAATAAGAGTAATGAGTATAATAATTGTAGTTCTATCGATCATTTAAGCATAATATGGCCAATAATATGAGTTAGATAGATGATAATAAGAGTAATGTGTATAGTAAATGTCGTGCTATCGATCATATCTGCACAATATGGTTAATAATATGGGTTAGATTGATAACAGTGAGTGTAATAAGTATAGTAATTGTCGTTCTATCCATCATATTAGCATAATATGGTTAATAATAAGAGTTAGATTGATAATAATAAGAGTAATGAGTATAGTAATTGTCGTTCTATCGATATTATAAGCATAATATGGCTAATAATAAGAGTTAGATTGATAATAATAAGAGTAATAAGAATAGTAATTGTCGTTCTATCGATCATTTAAGCATAATATGGCTAATAATATGAGTCAGATTGATAGGAATAACAGTAATAAGTATAGTAATTGTCGTTCTGTCGATAATATAAGCATAATATGGCTAATAATATGAGTTAGATTGATAATACTAAGAGTAGTGAGTATAGTAATTCTCGTTCTATCGATCATATAAGCATAATATGGCTAATAATTAGGATTAGATTGATAATAATAAGAGTAATGAGTATAGTAATTGTAGTTCTATCGATCATTTAAGCATAATATGGCTAGTAATATGAGTTAGATTGATAATAATAACAGTAATAAGTATAGTAATTGGCGTTCAATCGATATTATAAGCATAATATGGCTAATAATAAGAGTTAGATTGATAATACTAAGAGTAGTGAGTATAGTAATTCTCGTTCTATCGATCATAGAAGCATAATATGGCTAATAATATGAGTTAGATTGATAATAATAAGAGTAATGAGTATAATAATTGTAGTTCTATCGATCATATCTGCGTAATATGGTTAATAATATGAGTTAGATTGATAATAGTGAGTGTAATAAGTATAGTAATTGTCGTTCTGTCGATCATATAAGCATTATATGGCTAATAATATGAGTTAGATTGATAATAATAAGAGTAATGAGTATAGTAATTTTCGTTCTATCGATCATATAAGCATAATATGGCTAATAATATGAGTTAGATTGATAATAATAAGAGTAATGAGTATAGTAATTGTAGTTCTATAGATCATATCTGCATAATATGGTTAATAATATGAGTTAGATTCATAATAATAAGAGTAATAGGTATAGCAAATGTCGTGCTATCGATCATATCCGCATAATATGGTTAATAATATGAGTTAGATTGATAATAATAAGAGTAATAAGTAGAGTAATTGTCGTTCTATCGACCATATAAGCATAATATGGCTAATAATATGAGTTAGATTGATAATAATAAGAGTAATAAGTATAGTAATTGTCGTTCTATCGATCATTTAAGCATAATATGGCTAATAATATGAGTTAGATTGATAGTAATAACAGTAATAAGTATAGTAATTGTCGTGCTATCGATAATATAAGCATAATATGGTTAATAATATGAGTTAGATTGATAATAATAAGAGTAATGAGTATAGTAATTGTCGTTCTATCGATCATATAAGCATAATATGGCTAATAATATGAGTTAGATTGATAATACTAAGAGTAGTGAGTATAGTAATTGTAGTTCTATCGATCATTTAAGCATAATATGGCTAATAATATGAGTTGGATTGATAATAATAAAAGTAATACGTATAGTGATTGTCGTTCTATCGATAATCTAAGCATAATATGGCTAATAGTATGAGTTAGATTGATAATACTAAGAGTAGTGAGTATAGTAATTCTCGTTCTATCGATCATAGAAGCATAATATGGCTAATAATATGAGTTAGATTGATAATAATAAGAGTAATGAGTATAGTTATTGTAGTTCTATCGATCATATCTGCTTAATATGGTTAATAATATGAGTTAGATTGATAATAATAAGAGTAATAAGTATAGTAATTGTAGTTCTATTGCTCATATAAGCATAATATGGCAAATAATATGTGTTAGGTTCATAATAATAAGAGTAATAAGTATAGTAATGGTCGTTCTATCGATCATTTAAGCATAATATGGCTAATAATATGAGTTAGATTGATAATAATAAGAGTAGTAAGTATAGTAAATGTCGTGCTATCGATCATATCTGCATAATATGGTTAATAATATGAGTTAGATTGATAATAGTAAGAGTAATGTGTATAGTAAATGTCGTGCTGTCGATCATATCTGCATAATATGGTTAATAATATGAGTTAGATTGATAATAGTAAGAGTAATGTGTATAGTAAATGTCGTGCTATCGATCATATCTGCACAATATGGTTAATAATATGGGTTAGATTGATAACAGTGAGTGTAATAAGTATAGTAATTGTTGTTCTATCGATCATATTAGCATAATATGGTAAATAATATGAATTAGATTGATAATAATAAGAGTAATAAGTATAGTATTTGTCGTTCTATCGATCATATAAGCATAATATGGCTAATAATATGAGTTAGATTTATAATAATTAGAGTAATAAGTATAGTAATTGTCGTTCTATCGATCATATAAGCATAATATGGCTAATAATATGAGTTAGATTGATAATAATAAGAGTAATAAGTATAGTAATTGTCGTTCTATCGATCATATCTGCATAATATGGTTAATAACATGAGTTAGATTGATAATAGTGAGTGTAATAAGTATAGTAAATGTCGTTCTATCGATCATATAATCATAATATGGGTAATAATATGAGTTGGATTTATGATAATAAGAGTAATAAGTATAGTAATTGTCGTTCTATCGATCATATCTGCATAATATGGTTAATAACATGAGTTAGATTGATAATAGTGAGTGTAATAAGTATAGTAAATGTCGTTCTATCGATCATATAATCATAATATGGGTAATAATATGAGTTGGATTTATGATAATAAGAGTAATAAGTATAGTAATTGTCGTTCTATCGATCATATTAGCATAATATGGCTAATAATATGAGTTAGATTGATAATACTAAGAGTAGTGAGTATAGTAATTGTAGTTCTATCGATCATTTAAGCATAATATGGCTAATAATATGAGTTGGATTGATAATAATAAAAGTAATAAGTATAGTAATTGTCGTTCTATCGATAATATAAGCATAATATGGCTAATAATATGAGTTAGATTGATAATACTAAGAGTAGTGAGTATAGTAATTCTCGTTCTATCGATCATAGAAGCATAATATGGCTAATAATATGAGTTAGATTGATAATAATAAGAGTAATGAGTATAATAATTGTAGTTCTATCGATCATATCTGCGTAATATGGTTAATAATATGAGTTAGATTGATAATAGTGAGTGTAATAAGTATAGTAATTGTCGTTCTGTCGATCATATAAGCATTATATGGCTAATAATATGAGTTAGATTGATAATAATAAGAGTAATGAGTATAGTAATTTTCGTTCTATCGATCATATAAGCATAATATGGCTAATAATATGAGTTAGATTGATAATAATAAGAGTAATGAGTATAGTAATTGTAGTTCTATAGATCATATCTGCATAATATGGTTAATAATATGAGTTAGATTCATAATAATAAGAGTAATAGGTATAGCAAATGTCGTGCTATCGATCATATCCGCATAATATGGTTAATAATATGAGTTAGATTGATAATAATAAGAGTAATAAGTAGAGTAATTGTCGTTCTATCGACCATATAAGCATAATATGGCTAATAATATGAGTTAGATTGATAATAATAAGAGTAATAAGTATAGTAATTGTCGTTCTATCGATCATTTAAGCATAATATGGCTAATAGTATGAGTTAGATTGATAGTAATAACAGTAATAAGTATAGTAATTGTCGTGCTATCGATAATATAAGCATAATATGGTTAATAATATGAGTTAGATTGATAATACTCAGAGTAGTGAGTATAGTTATTCTCGTTCTATCGATCATATAAGCATTATATGGCTAATAATATGAGTTAGATTGATAATAATAAGAGTAATGAGTATAGTAATTGTCGTTCTATCGATCATATAAGCATAATATGGCTAATAATATGAGTTAGATTGATAATAATAAGAGTAATGAGTATAGTAATTGTAGTTCTATTGCTCATATAAGCATAATATGGCAAATAATATGTGTTAGGTTCATAATAATAAGAGTAATAAGTATAGTAATTGTCGTTCTATCGATCATTTAAGCATAATATGCCTAATAATATGAGTTAGATTGATAATAATAAGAGTAGTAAGTATAGTAAATGTCGTGCTATCGATCATATCTGCATAATATGGTTAATAATATGAGTTAGATTGATAACAGTGAGTGTAATAAGTATAGTAATTGTCGTTCTATCGATCATATTAGCATAATATGGTAAATAATATGAATTAGATTGATAATAATAAGAGTAATAAGTATAGTATTTGTCGTTCTATCGATCATATAAGCATAATATGGCTAATAATATGAGTTAGATTTATAATAATAAGAGTAATAAGTATAGTAATTGTCGTTCTATCGATCATATAAGCATAATATGGCTAATAATATGAGTTAGATTGATAATAATAAGAGTAATAAGTATAGTAATTGTCGTTCTATCGATCATATCTGCATAATATGGTTAATAACATGAGTTAGATTGATAATAGTGAGTGTAATAAGTATAGTAAATGTCGTTCTATCGATCATATAATCATAATATGGGTAATAATATGAGTTGGATTTATAATAATAAGAGTAATAAGTATAGTAATTGTCGTTCTATCGATCATTTAAGCATAATATGGCCAATAATATGAGTTAGATTGATGATAATAAGAGTAATGTGTGTAGTAAATGTCGTGCTATCGATCATATCTGCACAATATGGTTAATAATATGGGTTAGATTGATAACAGTGAGTGTAATAAGTATAGTAATTGTCGTTCTATCGATCATATTAGCATAATATGGAAAATAATATGAATTAGATTGATAATAATGACAGTAATAAGTATAGTATTTGTCGTTCTATCGATCATATAAGCATAATATGGCCAATAATATGAGTTAGATTTATAATAATAAGAGTAATAAGTATAGTGATTGTCGTTCTATCGATCATATAAGCATAATATGGCTAATAATATGAGTTAGATTGATAATAATAAGAGTAATAAGTATAGTAATTGTCGTACTATCGATCATATCTGCATAATATGGTTAATAACATGAGTTAGATTGATAATAGTGAGTGTAATAAGTATAGTAAATGTCGTTCTATCGATCATATAATCATAATATGGGTAATAATATGAGTTGGATTTATAATAATAAGAGCAATAAGTGTAGTAATTGTCGTTTCTATCGATCATTTAATCATAATATGGCCAATAATATGAGTTAGATTGATGATAATAAGAGTAATAAGTATAGTAAATGTCGTTGCTATCGATCATATCTGCATAATATGATTAATAATATGAGTTAGATTGATAATAGTGAGTGTAATAAGTATAGTAATTGTCGTTCTGTCGATCATATCTGCATAATATGGCTAATAATATGAGTTAGATTGATAATACTAAGGAGTAGTGAGTATAGTAATTCTCGTTCTATCGATCATAGAAGCATAATATGGCTAATAATATGAGTTAGATTGATAATAATAAGAATAATGAGTATAGTAATTGTAGTTCTATCGATCATTTAAGCATAATAGTGGCTAATAATATCAGTTGGATTGATAATAATAAAAGTAATAAGTATAGTAATTGTCGTTCTATCGATAATATAAGCATAATATGGTTAATAATATGAATTAGATTGATAATAATAAAGAGTAGTGAGTATAGTAATTCTCGTTCTATCGATCATAGAAGCATAATATGGCTAATAATATGAGTTAGATTTATAATAATAAGAGTAATAAGTATAGTAATTGTCGTTCTATCGATCATATAAGCATAATATGGCTAATAATATGAGTTAGATTGATAATAATAAGAGTAATAAGTATAGTAATTGTCGTACTATCGATCATATCTGCATAATATGGTTAATAACATGAGTTAGATTTATAATAGTGAGTGTAATAAGTATAGTAAATGTCGTTCTATCGATCATATAATCATAATATGGGGTAATAATATGAGTTGGATTTACAATAATAAGAGCAATAAGTATAGTAATTGTCGTTCTATCCATCATTTTAAGCATAATATGGGCCAATAATATGAGTTAGATTGATGATAATAAGAGTAATAAGTATAGTAAATGTCGTGCTATCGATCATATCTGCATAATATGGGTTAATAATATGAGTTAGATTGATAATAGTGGAGTGTAATAAGTATAGTAATTGTCGTTCTGTCGATCATATCTGCATAATATGGTTAATAATATGAGTTGGATTGATAATAATAAGAGTAATAAGTAGAGTAATTGTCGTTCTATCGATCATATAAGCATAATATGGTTAATAATATGAGTTTGATTGATAATAATAAGAGTAATGAGTATAGTAATTGTAATTCTATCGATCATATCTGCATAATATGGTTAATAATATGAGTTAGATTCATAATAATAAGAGTAATATGTGTAGTAATTGTCGTTCTATCGATCATATAAGCATAATATGGCTAATAATATGAGTTAGATTGATAATAATTCGAGTAATAAGAATAGTAATTGTCGTTCTATCGATCATTTAAGCATAATATGGCTAATAATATGAGTTAGATTGATAATAATAAGAGTAATGAGTATAGTAATTGTAGTTCTATCGATCATATCTGCATAATATGGTTAATAATATGAGTTACATTCATAATAATAAGAGTAATAAGTGTAGTAATTGTCGTTCTATCGATCATATAAGCATAATATGGCTAATAATATGAGTTAGATTGATAATAATAAGAGTAGTAACAATAGTAATTGTCGTTCTATCGATCGTTTAAGCATAATATGGCTAATAATATGAGTTAGATTGATAGTAATAACAGTAATAAGTATAGTAATTGTCGCTCTGTCGATAATATAAGCATAATATGGCTAATAATATGAGTTAGATTGATAATACTAAGAGTAGTGAGTATAGTAATTCTCGTTCTATCGATCATATAAGCATAATATGGCTAATAATATGGATTAGATTGATAATAATAAGAGTAGTGAGTATAGTAATTCTCGTTCTATCGATCATAGAAGCATAATATGGCTAATAATATGAGTTAGATTTATAATAATAAGAGTAATAAGTATAGTAATTGTCGTTCTATCGATCATATAAGCATAATATGGCTAATAATATGAGTTAGATTGATAATAATTCGAGTAATAAGAATAGTAATTGTCGTTCTATCGATCATTTAAGCATAATATGGCTAATAATATGAGTCAGATTGATAGTAATAACAGTAATAAGTATAGTAATTGTCGTTCTGTCGATAATATAAGCATAATATGGGTAATAATATGAGTTGGATTTATAATAATAAGAGTAATAAGTATAGTAATTGTCGTTCTATCGATCATTTAAGCATAATATGGCCAATAATATGAGTTAGATTGATGATAATAAGAGTAATAAGTATAGTAAATGTCGTGCTATCGATCATATCTGCATAATATGGTTAATAATATGAGTTAGATTGATAATAGTGAGTGTAATAAGTATAGTAATTGTCGTTCTGTCGATCATATCTGCATAATATGGTTAATAATATGAGTTAGATTGATAATAATAAGAGTAATAAGTAGAGTAATTGTCGTTCTATCGATCATATAAGCATAATATGGTTAATAATATGAGTTAGATTGATAATAATAAGAGTAATGAGTATAGTAATTGTAATTCTATCGATCATATCTGCATAATATGGTTAATAATATGAGTTAGATTCATAATAATAAGAGTAATAAGTGTAGTAATTGTCGTTCTATCGATCATGTAAGCATAATATGGCTAATAATATGAGTTAGATTGATAATAATTCGAGTAATAAGAATAGTAATTGTCGTTCTATCGATCATTTAAGCATAATATGGCTAATAATATGAGTCAGATTGATAGTAATAACAGTAATAAGTATAGTAATTGTCGTTCTGTCGATAATATAAGCATAATATGGCTAATAATATGAGTTAGATTGATAATACTAAGAGTAGTGAGTATAGTAATTCTCGTTCTATCGATCATATAAGCATAATATGGCTAATAATATGGATTAGATTGATAATAATAAGAGTAATGAGTATAGTAATTGTAGTTCTATCGATCATTTAAGCATAATATGGCTAGTAATATGAGTTAGATTGATAATAATAACAGTAATAAGTATAGTAATTGGCATTCTATCGATATTATAAGCATAATATGGCTAATAATAAGAGTTAGATTGATAATAATAAGAGTAATGAGTATAGTAATTGTAGTTCTATCGATCATATCTGCATAATATGGTTAATAATATGAGTTAGATTGATAACACTGAGTGTAATATGTATAGTAATTGTCGTTCTGTCGATCATATTAGCATAATATAGCTAATAATATGGGTTAGATTGATAATAATAACAGTGATAAGTATAGTAATTGTCGTTCTATCGATATTATAAGCATAATATGGCTAATAATAAGAGTTAGATTGATAATATTAAGAGTAGTGAGTATAGTAATTCTCGTTCTATCGATCATATAAGCATAATATGGCTAATAATATGAGTTAGATTTATAATAATAAGAGTAATAAGTATAGTAATTGTCGTACTATCGATCATATCTGCATAATATGGTTAATAACATGAGTTAGATTGATAATAGTGAGTGTAATAAGTATAGTAAATGTCGTTCTATCGATCATATAATCATAATATGGGTAATAATATGAGTTGGATTTATAATAATAAGAGCAATAAGTATAGTAATTGTCGTTCTATCGATCATATAAGCATAATATGGTTAATAATATGAGTTAGATTGATAATAATAAGAGTAATGAGTATAGTAATTGTAATTCTATCGATCATATCTGCATAATATGGTTAATAATATGAGTTAGATTCATAATAATAAGAGTAATAAGTGTAGTAATTGTCGTTCTATCGATCATATAAGCATAATATGGCTAATAATATGAGTTAGATTGATAATAATTCGAGTAATAAGAATAGTAATTGTCGTTCTATCGATCATTTAAGCATAATATGGCTAATAATATGAGTTAGATTGATAATAATAAGAGTAATGAGTATAGTAATTGTAGTTCTATCGATCATATCTGCATAATATGGTTAATAATATGAGTTAGATTCATAATAATAAGAGTAATAAGTGTAGTAATTGTCGTTCTATCGATAATATAAGCATAATATGGTTAATAATATGAATTAGATTGATAATAATAAGAGTAGTGAGTATAGTAATTCCCGTTCTATCGATCATAGAAGCATAATATGGCTAATAATATGAGTTAGATTTATAATAATAAGAGTAATAAGTATAGTAATTGTCGTTCTATCGATCATATAAGCATAATATGGCTAATAATATGAGTTAGATTGATAGTAATAACAGTAATAAGTATAGTAATTGTCGCTCTGTCGATAATATAAGCATAATATGGCTAATAATGTGAGTTAGATTGATAATACTAATAGTAGTGAGTATAGTAATTCTCGTTCTATCGATCATATAAGCATAATATGGCTAATAATATGGATTAGATTGATAATAATAAGAGTAATGAGTATAGTAATTGTAGTTCTATCGATCATTTAAGCATAATATGGCTAATAATATGAGTTGGATTGATAATAATAAAAGTAATAAGTATAGTAATTGTCGTTCTATCGATAATATAAGCATAATATGGTTAATAATATGAATTAGATTTATAATAATAAGAGTAATAAGTATAGTAATTGTCGTTCTATCGATCATATAAGCATAATATGGCTAATAATATGAGTTAGATTGATAATAATAAGAGTAATAAGTATAGTAATTGTCGTTCTATCGATCATATCTGCATAATATGGTTAATAATATGAGTTAGTTTCATAATAATAAGAGTAATAAGTGTAGTAATTGTCGTTCTATCGATCATATAAGCATAATATGGCTAATAATATGAGTTAGATTGATAATAATTCGAGTAATAAGAATAGTAATTGTCGTTCTATCGATCATTTAAGCATAATATGGCCAATAATATGAGTCAGATTGATGATAATAAGAGTAATAAGTATAGTAAATGTCGTGCTATCGATCATATCTGCATTATATGGTTAATAATATGAGTTAGATTGCTAATAGTGAGTGTAATAAGTATAGTAATTGTCGTTCTGTCGATCATATCTGCATAATATGGTTAATAATATGAGTTAGATTGATAATAATAAGAGTAATAAGTAGAGTAATTGTCGTTCTATCGATCATATAAGCATAATATGGTTATTAATATGAGTTAGATTGATAATAATTCGAGTAATAAGAATAGTAATTGTCGTTCTATCGATCATTTAAGCATAATATGGCCAATAATATGAGTCAGATTGATGATAATAAGAGTAATAAGTATAGTAAATGTCGTGCTATCGATCATATCTGCATTATATGGTTAACAATATGAGTTAGATTGCTAATAGTGAGTGTAATAAGTATAGTAATTGTCGTTCTGTCGATCATATCTGCATAATATGGTTAATAATATGAGTTAGATTGATAATAATAAGAGTAATAAGTAGAGTAATTGTCGTTCTATCGATCATATAAGCATAATATGGTTATTAATATGAGTTAGATTGATAATCATAAGAGTAATGAGTATAGTAATTGTAATTCTATCGATCATATCTGCCTAATATGGTTAATAATATGAGTTAGATTCATAATAATAAGAGTAATAAGTGTAGTAATTGTCGTTCTATCGATCATATAAGCATAATATGGCTAATAATATGAGTTAGATTGATAATAATTCGAGTAATAAGAATAGTAATTGTCGTTCTATCGATCATTTAAGCATAATATGGCTAATAATATGAGTCAGATTGATAGTAATAACAGTAATAAGTATAGTAATTGTCGTTCTGTCGATAATGTAAGCATAATATGGCTAATAATATGAGTTAGATTGATAATACTAAGAGTAATGAGTATAGTAATTCTCGTTCTATCGATCATATAAGCATAATATGGCTAATAATATGGATTAGATTGATAATAATAAGAGTAATGAGTATAGTAATTGTAGTTCTATCGATCATTTAAGCATAATATGGCTAGTAATATGAGTTAGATTGATAATAATAACAGTAATAAGTATAGTAATTGGCGTTCTATCGATATTATAAGCATAATATGGCTAATAATAAGAGTTAGATTGATAATAATAAGAGTAATGAGTATAGTAATTGTGGTTCTATCGATCATATCTGCATAATATGGTTAATAATATGAGTTAGATTGATAACAGTGAGTGTAATATGTATAGTAATTGTCGTTCTGTCGATCATATTAGCATAATATACCTAATAATATGGGTTAGATTGATAATAATAAGAGTAATGAGTATAGTAATTGTAGTTCTATCGATCATTTAAGCATAATATGGCTAATAATATGAGTTAGATTGATAATAATAACAGTAATAAGTATAGTAATTGTCGTTCTATCGATATTATAAGCATAATATGGCTAATAATAAGAGTTAGATTGATAATATTAAGAGTAGTGATTATAGTAATTCTCGTTCTATCGATCATATAAGCATAATATGGCTAATAATATGAGTTAGATTGATAATAATAAGAGTAATAAGTATAGTAATTGTAGTTCTATCGATCATATCTGCATAATATGGTTAATAATATGAGTTAGGTCGATAATAATAAGAGTAATAAGTATAGTGATTGTCGTTCTACCGATCAAATTTGCATAATATGGTTAATAATATGAGTTAGATTGATAACAGTGAGTGTAATAAGTATAGTAATTGTCGTTCTATCGATAATATAAGCATAATATGGCTAATAATATGAGTTAGATTGATAATACTAAGAGTAGTGACTATAGTAATTCTCGTTCTATCGATCATAGAAGCATAATATGGCTAATAATATGAGTTAGATTGATAATAATAAGAGTAATGAGTATAGTAATTGTAGTTCTATCGATCATATCTGCATAATATGGTTAATAATATGAGTAAGATTGATAATAATAAGAGTAATAAGTATAGTAATTGTAGTTCTATTGCTCATATAAGCATAATATGGCTAATAATATGAGTTAGATTCATAATAATAAGAGTAATAAGTATAGTAATTGTCGTTCTATCGATCATTTAAGCATAATATGGCTAATAATATGAGTTAGATTGATAATAATAAGAGTAGTAAGTATAGTAAATGTCGTGCTATCGATCATATCTGCGTAATATGGTTAATAATATGAGTTAGATTGATAATAGTAAGAGTAATGTGTATAGTAAATGTCGTGCTATCGATCATATCTGCACAATATGGTTAATAATATGAGTTAGATTGATAACAGTGAGTGTAATAAGTATAGTAATTGTCGTTCTATCCATCATATTAGCATAATATGGTTAATAATATGAATTAGATTGATAATAATAAGAGTAATAAGTATAGTATTTGTCGTTCTATCGATCATATAAGCATAATATGGCTAATAATATGAGTTAGATTTATAATAATAAGAGTAATAGGTATAGTAATTGTCGTTCTATCGATAATATAAGCATAATATGGCTAATAATATGAGTTAGATTGATAATACTAAGAGTAGTGAGTATAGTAATTCTCGTTCTATCGATCATAGAAGCATAATATGGCTAATAATATGAGTTAGATTGATAATAATAAGAGTAATGAGTATAGTAATTGTAGTTCTATCGATCATATAAGCATAATATGGCTAATAATATGAGTTAGATTGATAATACTAAGAGTAGTGAGTATAGTAATTGTAGTTCTACCGATCATTTAAGCATAATATGGCTAATAATATGAGTTGGATTGATAATAATAAAAGTAATACGTATAGTAATTGTCGTTCTATCGATAATATAAGCATAATATGGCTAATAATATGACTTAGATTGATAACACTAAGAGTAGTGAGTATAGTAATTCTCGTTCTATCGATCATAGAAGCATAATATGGCTAATAATATGAGTTAGATTGATAATAATAATTGTAATGAGTATAGTAATTGTAGTTCTATCGATCATATCTGCATTATATGGTTAATAATATGAGTTAGATTGATAATAATAAGAGTAATAAGTATAGTAATTGTAGTTCTATTGCTCATATAAGCATAATATGGCTAATAATATGAGTTAGATTGATAATAATAAGAGTAATGAGTATAGCAATTGTAGTTCTATCGATCATATCTGCATTATATAGTTAATAATATGAGTTAGATTGATAATAATAAGAGTAATAAGTATAGTAATTGTCGTTCTATCGATATTATAAGCACAATATGGCTAATAATATGAGTTAGATTGATAATAATAAGAGTAATGAGTATAGTAATTGTCGTTCTATCGATCATATAAGCATAATATGGCTAATAATATGGGTTAGATTGATAATAATAAGAGTAATGAGTATAGTAATTGTAGTTCTATCGATCATTTAAGCATAATATGGCTAATAATATGAGTTAGATTCATAATAATAACAGTAATAAGTATAGTAATTGGCGTTCTATCGATATTATAAGCATAATATGGCTAATAATAAGAGTTAGATTGATAATACTCAGAGTAGTGAGTATAGTAATTCTCGTTCTATCGATCATATAAGCATAATATGGCTAATAATATGAGTTAGATTGATAATAATAAGAGTAATGAGTATAGTAATTGTCGTTCTATCGATCATATAAGCATAATATGGCTAATAATATGAGTTAGATTGATAATACTAAGAGTAGTGAGTATAGTAATTGTAGTTCTACCGATCATTTAAGCATAATATGGCTAATAATATGAGTTGGATTGATAATAATAAAAGTAATACGTATAGTAATTGTCGTTCTATCGATAATCTAAGCATAATATGGCTAATAATATGAGTTAGATTGATAATACTAAGAGTAGTGAGTATAGTAATTCTCGTTCTATCGATCATAGAAGCATAATATGGCTAATAATATGAGTTAGATTGATAATAATAAGAGTAATGAGTATAGTAATTGTAGTTCTATCGATCATATCTGCATTATATAGTTAATAATATGAGTTAGATTGATAATAATAAGAGTAATAAGTATAGTAATTGTCGTTCTATCGATATTATAAGCATAATATGGCTAATAATATGAGTTAGATTGATAATAATAAGAGTAATGAGTATAGTAATTGTCGTTCTATCGATCATATAAGCATAATATGGCTAATAATATGGGTTAGATTGATAATAATAAGAGTAGTGAGTATAGTAATTGTAGTTCTATCGATCATTTAAGCATAATATGGCTAATAATATGAGTTAGATTCATAATAATAACAGTAATAAGTATAGTAATTGGCGTTCTATCGATCATATAAGCATAATATGGCTAATAATATGGGTTAGATTGATAATAATAAGAGTAATGAGTATAGTAATTGTAGTTCTATCGATCATTTAAGCATAATATGGCTAATAATATGAGTTAGATTCATAATAATAACAGTAATAAGTATAGTAATTGTCGTTCTATCGATCATATAAGCATAATATGGCTAATAATAAGAGTTAGATTGATAATACTCAGAGTAGTGAGTATAGTAATTCTCGTTCTATCGATCATATAAGCATAATATGGCTAATAATATGAGTTAGATTGATAATAATAAGAGTAATGAGTATAGTAATTGTCGTTCTATCGATCATATAAGCATAATATGGCTAATAATATGAGTTAGATTGATAATACTAAGAGTAGTGAGTATAGTAATTGTAGTTCTACCGATCATTTAAGCATAATATGGCTAATAATATGAGTTGGATTGATAATAATAAAAGTAATAAGTATAGTAATTGTCGTTCTATCGATAATATAAGCATAATATGGCTAATAATATGAGTTAGATTGATAATACTAAGAGTAGTGAGTATAGTAATTCTCGTTCTATCGATCATAGAAGCATAATATGGCTAATAATATGAGTTAGATTGATAATAATAAGAGTAATGAGTATAATAATTGTAGATCTATCGATCATATCTGCGTAATATGGTTAATAATATGAGTTAGATTGATAATAGTGAGTGTAATAAGTATAGTAATTGTCGTTCTGTCGATGATATAAGCATTATATGGCTAATAATATGAGTTAGATTGATAATAATAAGAGTAATGAGTATAGTAATTTTCGTTCTATCGATCATATAAGCATAATATGGCTAATAATATGAGTTAGATTGATAATAATAAGAGTAATGAGTATAGTAATTGTAGTTCTATAGATCATACCTGCATAATATGGTTAATAATATGAGTTAGATTCATAATAATAAGAGTAATAGGTATAGCAAATGTCGTGCTATCGATCATATCCGCATAATATGGTTAATAATATGAGTTAGATTGATAATAATAAGAGTAATGAGTATAGTAATTGTCGTTCTATCGATCATATAAGCATAATATGGCTAATAATATGAGTTAGATTGATAATACTAAGAGTAGTGAGTATAGTAATTGTAGTTCTATCGATCATTTAAGCATAATATGGCTAATAATATGAGTTAGATTGATAATAATAAGAGTAATAAGTATAGTAATTGTCGTTCTATCGATCATTTAAGCATAATATGGCTAATAATATGAGTTAGATTGATAGTAATAACAGTAATAAGTATAGTAATTGTCGTGCTAACGATAATATAAGCATAATATGGTTAATAATATGAGTTAGATTGATAATACTCAGAGTAGTGAGTATAGTAATTCTCGTTCTATCGATCATATAAGCATAATATGGCTAATAATATG
Organism: Megachile rotundata; assembly: GCF_050947335.1. NCBI lineage: Eukaryota > Metazoa > Arthropoda > Insecta > Hymenoptera > Megachilidae > Megachile > Megachile rotundata. Next base: position 1,519 of record NW_027474971.1, on the reverse strand, counting down.
AGTTAGATTGATAATAATAAGAGTAATGAGTATAGTAATTGTCGTTCTATCGATCATATAAGCATAATATGGCTAATAATATGAGTTAGATTGATAATACTAAGAGTAGTGAGTATAGTAATTGTAGTTCTATCGATCATTTAAGCATAATATGGCTAATAATATGAGTTGGATTGATAATAATAAAAGTAATACGTATAGTAATTGTCGTTCTATCGATAATCTAAGCATAATATGGCTAATAATATGAGTTAGATTGATAATACTAAGAGTAGTGAGTATAGTAATTCTCGTTCTATCGATCATAGAAGCATAATATGGCAAATAATATGAGTTAGATTGATAATAATAAGAGTAATGAGTATAGTAATTGTAGTTCTATCGATCATATCTGCATAATATGGTTAATAATATGAGTTAGATTGATAATAATAAGAGTAATAAGTATAGTAATTGTAGTTCTATTGCTCATATAAGCATAATATGGCAAATAATATGTGTTAGGTTCATAATAATAAGAGTAATAAGTATAGTAATTGTCGTTCTATCGATCATTTAAGCATAATATGGCTAATAATATGAGTTAGATTGATAATAATAAGAGTAGTAAGTATAGTAAATGTCGTGCTATCGATCATATCTGCATAATATGGTTAATAATATGAGTTAGATTGATAATAGTAAGAGTAATGTGTATAGTAAATGTCGTGCTGTCGATCATATCTGCATAATATGGTTAATAATATGAGTTAGATTGATAATAGTAAGAGTAATGTGTATAGTAAATGTCGTGCTATCGATCATATCTGCACAATATGGTTAATAATATGGGTTAGATTGATAACAGTGAGTGTAATAAGTATAGTAATTGTTGTTCTATCGATCATATTAGCATAATATGGTAAATAATATGAATTAGATTGATAATAATAAGAGTAATAAGTATAGTATTTGTCGTTCTATCGATCATATAAGCATAATATGGCTAATAATATGAGTTAGATTTATAATAATTAGAGTAATAAGTATAGTAATTGTCGTTCTATCGATCATATAAGCATAATATGGCTAATAATATGAGTTAGATTGATAATAATAAGAGTAATAAGTATAGTAATTGTCGTTCTATCGATCATTTAAGCATAATATGGCCAATAATATGAGTTAGATAGATGATAATAAGAGTAATGTGTATAGTAAATGTCGTGCTATCGATCATATCTGCACAATATGGTTAATAATATGGGTTAGATTGATAACAGTGAGTGTAATAAGTATAGTAATTGTCGTTCTATCCATCATATTAGCATAATATGGTTAATAATAAGAGTTAGATTGATAATAATAAGAGTAATGAGTATAGTAATTGTCGTTCTATCGATATTATAAGCATAATATGGCTAATAATAAGAGTTAGATTGATAATAATAAGAGTAATAAGAATAGTAATTGTCGTTCTATCGATCATTTAAGCATAATATGGCTAATAATATGAGTCAGATTGATAGGAATAACAGTA
>NW_027474970.1:0-20488 GCF_050947335.1 Megachile rotundata | reverse complement strand
TAGATTCGTCTGTCCTCTTCTACCGGGTGGACGGGCGGGTGGGTGGAGGCGCGGGTCGGGCGACGCCTTGAACGTCGCCCCGCGCGGCGTTTCCCTGCTGGCTGTGGCAGGGGCAATTCCGGGTTTGGCGGCCTTCGGTCCCGCAATGGCTGCAGAACAACCTTCCTGGCTGGCGGCACTCGCTCCTGAGATGGCCTCGCTGGCCGCAACGCCAGCAGCAGGTCTCCCTGTTGTAGCGGGCTCCCCTGATCTCGGCCGCCTGGCTCCTCGGGGCGGCACGTGGCGGACGTGCGGCCAAGACCTCCTGCTCCAACTCCTCGAATTCCGTAATCATACGGAGTAGATCGTCCCGGGTGTGAAGGTCCGTGCGGCGGATGTACCGCCGGTACTCCGGTAGCAGGTTGCGGTAGGCGTGGGTCAACTGCTCTTCGTCGGTCAGGTTTCCATGACGCCGCATCATGGTCTCCAGGTCTGTCAGGTAGGCCTGGCCCGTCTCGCCGGGCTGCTGCTGTCGCCGGAAGATCCGGCTGTCCAACTGGTCCGTGAGGTGCTGCGGGCGGTATTCTCGCCGGAAGGCTCCTAGAAAGTCGGCCCATGTCCTCCACTTGTGTTGGTGGTTGTGGTACCAGGCTAGGGCTGGTCCTCGCATCGCCACTGCCAGGCATTTGAGGAGGCTGTCCTCCTGGAGGCTAAAGGTGGCCCGCAGATGCTCGAGCCGGTCGACGAAGTCCTCGGCCCCCTTGCCGCCATCGAAGAAGATACCACTTTTGCGGAGCAGGTCCCAGAAGGCGAAGTCTACTGGTGGTCCAGTCCGGGCGGACGGTCCAGCTTCCTCGGGGTCCCCGCGCTTGGTCGCCATACTCCGTAGATGGTGGACGATCCTGGCCCGTAGAGTGTCGAGGGTGCCTGTGGAGTCTAGCTGGTTCTCTCCTGCAAACAGAATTAACTCTGCCTTCGTCCGGCGGTAGACCCACCCCACCGATGACATACACTGTATGTCCTATGCTCTCTCTCGCGGTTGAGAGTCCCTGTTCGGGCGCCAAATTATAACACCGGTGGGCTCGCGGTGAGCCCGCGGTCGCCGGGAATCGCACAGTCGCTAGGTCCGGGTCGGTTTCCGCTATACAACTGTCGCTGGGTAGGGTAGGAAGAGTAGGAGCGGAGTTCCACACGTTGCCGGTTATAGGTCGGAACGGCTGCCGATACCACACGCCGTCCTCCCCTGGCAGGAGACCGTGAGCCCAAGGACACTCTGCCGATAACGCACGGGTGTCTTCTTGGCGGTCGGGACGTCCCCGTTTCGTAGCGTTGCCACGACGACAGGACCGGGAGATACAGGGGATACCGGCGGACTGTAGGCTGCGGATAACACACTCCGTACGTCCACCCCCTGTCGGAGGAATTAGGGTTACAGCCAAAAATCGTCGGAGAGCTATGTTCGGCGTCGGTTTGCTCGCTCGGATCGGTGCGCTCGCTAAGACGGTACCGGACGCTCTCCGGTAGTTCGGTATCTCGCGCCGACTTATATACGCGATTGGTAACCGGTTATGCCGCGAGAAACCGCGACTCGCGGTTCTCGCCACCTATCGGCGGCGCGAGTAGTTCGCGCCTCAGTTATCGCGTTACACAGTAATGTTAGTCAAACGATCACGAATTAATGAATCAGTTTATCTGAGTCCGCACAATAATCGATGGTCCGTTTGCGTTGACTGGCTCTGTTTTTAATCTGACTCGCAATATGATCTGACTAGGTTCAGTAGGTTGTAATTACCCATCGCTAAAGTTATATCTGCGACTTATTAACGGTAACATTTTCATGCACGACTGAGTGTGCGAATCAGCTCCGCGCGCCAGTATGAATATACAGAAAGCTGGGGGTGAAGAATCTTTTATTTTAAAATCTCACTTAATTTATTTAGAACTGTTGAAATACTGTCTGAGTATGTTCAGTGTAGTTTTTAATAGTGGCGACAATATTGAACATGGAAATGCTGTTTGCAATGTGTATTACGCGGGTCCGAAGATTTGAATTGTGTGTTCAGAAAGAAGAATTAGGATTTCAGTGGCAATGTGGCATACGGCATACATTGCAGCTACATTGGTTACATTGCGCCTATGTTGCTATACTTTCCGCTCAGGCGGTAGGACTTGAGTACTTCATGTACGCGTGATGCGGAGCTGCGCCGCGAAGGCAGCTTAAAACCTCTTCTTCCAGCTCCTCTCTGGTTCTGAAATGCGCCCCACCCAGGTGTTTCTTCAATTCAGGGAAGAGATGATAGTCACTTGGGGCTATGTCTGGGCTGTAGGTTGGTTGTGTTACAGTATCCCATCCAAATTTTTTGATGAGGTCGATTGATATACGGGCGATGTGCGGACGAGTGTTGCTCTGATGGAAACGCACACCCTTCGTGAGCATGCTTCTCCTCTTGTTTTGAATCGCGCGGCAAAGGTTCTTCAACGTCTCACAGTAGCGGTCCGCATTGATTGTTGTACTGGTAGTCATGAATTCGCACAATCATAACCCTTTCCTATCCCAAAAGACGCTCGCCATTACTTTGCCGGCAGGCTGTGTTTGTCTGAACTTTCGCGTCTTTGGCGACTTTGGATGTTTCCACTGATAGGATTGTTGTTTCGTTTCCGTTGTCGTGAAGTAGAGCCAGGTCTCGCCCCCAATGATAATAGAGTCCAAGAATTTTTTACTGTCGATTTCATACACCTGAAGAAATTCGCTGGCCGCTTTAACACTTTGCCGTTTGTGGTCTTCTGTAAGCATTCTCGGGACCCACTTAGCACAAACCTTGGCATACTCTAAGTGGTCTGCCAAAATTTTGTCAATGCAGGTCTTGCTGACATCTCGCAGAGTTCCCGAACCGTCACCCTTCGATCTTTCGGCATTGTTTCTTCCATTCTTGCAATTGTTTCGTTCGAAACCTATGGCCGTGCAGAGCGCTGTTCGTCATGGACGCCTGTACGTCCGTCTTTGAATTCTCTGCACCATTTTCGCACATGTTGTACGCTCATTCACTTTTCTCCGTTGACTTCGTATAATTGGCGATTAATGTCCACCGCTGCAGTGTTCTTTGCACACGAAAAACGAATCGCAGCGCGTAATTCCCACCTAGCTGGAGAAGCGAGTGGGAGCTCCATCTCTAGCGGCTGCCATGCCGAAATCGAGCGTCGCAGACAGTTCGTCGCGACGGGGATTAGAAGAACGAGAACCAAGTTACACGTCAGTGTTGCCGGATCCCGCATAACAGCGTTCCACGCAACTGCAGCACCTTGAGAACCTTATTTTACGGACAACCTTCGTAGTAAAAAGACAACCGAAATTGCAAAGAAATATTCCTGTTATGAATTAGAAGTATTAGCGGTGATAAAAGCATTAGAAAGACTGCGTGTTTACCTTTTAGGTATTAAATTTAAAATTATAGCTATTTGTCAGGCATTTGAAGAAACGATGAGTAAAAGGGACATTACAACGAAAATAGTGAGATGGCCGTTATTACTTCAAGAATATGATTATAAAATCAAACATAGGCCGGGTGTTAAAATGTAAATGCGTTAAGTCGCTATCCAGTTATGTGTGTTCAAATTTGCGATATTGCGGCTCGGACTGCTACTGTGAGACGTTGATGAACTTTTGCCGCGCGCTTCAAAATAAGATCGATTATTCGAAATCGTTCGACTAACATTTCTGTAACAATAACCAATAACATTGTAATATTGTCCGGGATAAGAAATAAGGTTTTTTTTTAAAAATGTAAATGGAGCGATTTCGTGCATAACAAAATTGGTGAGAAAAAACTTTATTTCTTATTCGGCACAATATTACAATGTTATTGGTTATTGTTACAGAAATGTTAGTCGAACGCTCTCGAATGAATGAATCACGATATCTGACTCGTAACAGAATAATCGATGATCCGACCGTGTTGACTGGCTCTGTTTTTGATCTGGCTCGCAATATGATCTGATTTTGATCTAGTTCTAACTCTCGCACGCCTACCTGCTTCTCTTTTGATACTCCTACTTATCTCTAAACTGCCCTACTCTTTTGGCTTATCTTGTTTACGTCATCTGACCAGTGAGAACTTAACACATTAAAGGCGGGAGTCGTAGTATTACGATTTACCTCGACTGTAACTTAAAGGCGGGAGTCGTATTAGTACGGTTTGCAACCACATTGCGCAATCATGTGCCACTTCACATTTGTATTTAGTATGTTTTGTTATTGCCGTACTACCTAGCATGCTTTCGTCAAGATCCCCCGCCTTTAATGTGTTAAGTATTATTTGAATATGCCATGGTATTTCGGGTACATTACGAGTAAATTATAGTATTCACTTCTTTGTTTGTTATAAATTTTACGGAATCAACAAGTGCAGATTCCGTAAAACTGACAGCAAAAAAGTAAGTTAATACTATAATTTATTCGTAATATATCCAAAGCATCATAGCATATTCAAATAAAACTTGTTAGGTGTACAGGATTTTGGAGGAGTAAATAATTAATACAAAAATTGTAGAAATGTAACCAATTTTATTCTGAGGTATAAGGAAAAATAAGTGTCTTATAAGTTACTCGCTCGGTCGCTGAGGAAAGAACGAACACCTGCTCCGCGGTCGCGGACCCGACGCGACGGAGCGATAACGCGATAACGGAGCTTCAACTGTTCACCAACATTACTAATAACGTCCGAAAATGCTTCGCCGTTCATAGACGAGGAGCCTCGCTACTTACACGTATTCCTAGCGAATTTTTGCATAGAATCGAACAGTCACTTATTAAAAAATCAACTCTGCCGGTTTCGCCGGTTGCTTAGCGGGCCCGGGTCGACTTCGTCTTCCTTTACACGCGTGAACCTTCATAGCAGTAGATGCCTACCCAATTGAGATCTATAGCGGCCTCGGAACGATTTCCATCTTTCCAAGCACGCTGCTGCTCTTCGCACGCTGGGCTACACCGTTCAGAGTTGACACAATCAGACTGTTACGATTATAATGGTAAAATAATTGCCTTTCATAGGTAATATTCCTGCGTCTATGATTACAATGTTTTGCGAATCGGTGCATCAACGCTTATAAAATAAACACATAAGAGCGGAAACGAATGCGCTCCTTCGCTTAGCGTTAAACAAACTTAACATTAACAAACATTATACATTAAACATTATAAATAAACTTCTCATTACAGTACATTAAACAACATAAACTAAATTTGCACTAAACATTAGGCTCGTACGAGGAAATCGAAATCTATGATACATTGCACAGGATAATGGTCAGATCCCATTGTATCGAGTCCCTGATCAGTTTTTACACTACCATTTAGAGCTGAGTTCGTAATAATTAAATCGATGTTGCTTGCTGGGTATTTCCGATTTTCGATATGTGACTTGTGCTTTGTATTATGTACCTCGCAGCTGAAATCCGTAATAAGCTGCCGAAGTTTATTACCACTGGCTGTCGTTTTTTCGCACTTCCACGATCGGTGGTGTGCATTAAAATCTCCTGCCAATACAAAATTACCACTACTATTCAGTTGTTCAAAGAAGTCGTTCCACTCTTGTGGATCAATGGAATTATTAGGCGGTCTGTAACAACCAACTATGAGAATATCATTCATTTCTCCAATCACTTTTATTACAATGAATTGTGAATGACGATCTTCGCAAGTAATTTCTGATATTCTTTCGTATTGCAGTCCGTTGCGTATCAAAATAGCAACACCGCCGCCTTTTTTTTTATTTTCCCGATCATTTCTGACTATTCTGAAACCTTCAATTTCGAATTCGCAGTCAGGTTTCAACCATGTTTCTGTTAAAATTACTATGTCATAGTCACGACTGAATTTTATAAAAGTATCCAGCTTTTTTTTGCCGCTTGCCGTTCGTTGGGACTTTATACTTCTGCAGTTCCATAGTGCTACCCGTAACTGACTTTGCTGCATGGTTACTTTAATTACATGTATAATATACCTCTTATATGTTCCATATAACGAAAAAAATTTAATTAAAGCAATATTACACAGCTCAAAAGAACTATGGCATAGAAACACTTTATGCCAAATTTGACTGATCCTAACTCCCTGAAACATCATTGCGGTATGCTCTTTTTTTTTTAATTAAAGCTTCAGATCAATTGGGTAGGCATCTACTACTATGAAAGTCTACGCGTGCACGGGAAGACGCAGTTGACCCGGGACCGCTAAGCTACCGGCGAACCCGCCAGAGTTGATTTTTTAATACGCGATAAATACGCGTAAGTAGCGAGGTTCCGCGTCTGCGAACCATGAAGCATTCTCGGACGATACCAATAATGTTCGTCACCAATCGAAGCTACGGTATCGCGATATCGCTCCGTCGGGTCCGCGACTACGGAACAGGTGTTCGTTCTTTCCACAGCGACTGAGCAAGTAATTTATAAGACGCTTAGTATACATTATACCTCCGAATAAAACTGACTAAATTTCTACAATTTTTGTATTAATCATTTACGCCCAAAACATCCTGCACACCTAACAAGTATTATTTGAATGTGCTATGATGCCTCGGGTATATTACGAGTAAAGTATAGTATTAACTTATTTTCTTCCTGTCAATTTTACGGAACCTGCAGTTGTCGATTCTGTGAAATCTATAGCAATCAATTTTGCCATTATAATCGTAACAGTCTGATTGTGTCAACTCTCAACGGTGTAGCTCAGCGTGCGCAGAGCTGCAGCGTGCTCGAAAAGATAGAAATCGTTCCGAGGCCGCTATAGATCTCAATTGGGTAGGCATCTCCTGCTATGAATGTCCAGCGTGCACGGGAAAACGAAGTTGTCCCGGGCCGCTAAGCTACCGGCGAACCCGGTAGAGTTGATTTTTTAATACGCGATAAATACGCGTAAGTAGCGAGGTTCCGCGACTGTGAATGACGAAGCATTCTGAACCTTATCAGTAATGTTCGTCACCAATCGAAGCTCCGGTATCACGATATCGCTCCGTCGGGTCTGCGAGTGTGGACAGGTGCTCTTTCTTTCCTCAGCGACCGAGCAAGTGATTTATAAGACGCTTAGTTTACATTACACCTCAGAATAAAACTGGTTACATTTCTACAATTTTTGTATTAATTATTTACGCCTCAAAAATCCTGCACACCTAACAAGTATTATTTGAACATGCTATGATGCTTCGGGTATATTACGAGTAAAGTATAGTATTAACTTATTTTCTTGCTATCAATTTTGCGGAACCTGCAGTTGTTGATTCTGTGAAATCTATAGCAATCAATTTTGCCATTATAATCGTAACAGTCTGATTGTGTCAACTCTCAACGGTGTAGCTCAGCGTGCGCAGAGCTGCAGCGTGCTCGAAAAGATAGAAATCGTTCCGAGGCCGCTATAGCTCTCAATTGGGTAGGCATCTCCTGCTATGAATGTCCAGCGTGCACGGGAAAACGAAGTTGCCCCGGGCCGCTAAGCTACCGGCGAACCCGGTAGAGTTGATTTTTTAATACGCGATAAATACGCGTAAGTAGCGAGGTTCCGCGTCTGCGAACCATGAAGCATTCTCGGACGATACCAATAATGTTCGTCACCAATCGAAGCTACGGTATCGCGATTTCGCTCCGTCGGGTTCGCGACTGCGGAACAGGTGTTCGTTCTTTCCTCAGCGACTGAGCAAGTAATTTATAAGACGCTTAGTATACATTACACCTCAGAATAAAACTGGTTACATTTCTACAATTTTTGTATTAATTATTTACGCCACAAATATCCTGCACACCTAACAAGTATTATTTGAATGTGCTATGATGCTTCGGGTATATTACGAGTAAATTATAGTATTAACTTATTTTCTTGCTATCAATTTTACGGAACCTGCAGTTGTTGATTCTGTGGAATCTATAGCAATCAATTTTGCCATTATAATCGTAGCAGTCTGATTGTGTCAACTCTCAACGGTGTAGCTCAGCGTGCGCAGCGCTGCAGCGTGCTCGAAAAGATAGAAATCGTTCCGAGGCCGCTATAGATCTCAATTGGGTAGGCATCTCCTGCTATGAACGTCCAGCGTGCACGGGAAAACGAAGTTGTCCCGGGCCGCTAAGCTACCGGCGAACCCGGTAGAGTTGATTTTTTAATACGCGATAAATACGCGTAAGTAGCGAGGTTCCGGTTCTGTGTATCACGAAGCATTCTGGGACGATACCAATAATGTTCGTCACCAATCGAAGCTCCGGTATCGCGATTTCGCTCCGTCGGGTTCGCGACTGCGGAACAGGTGTTCGTTCTTTCCTCAGCGACCGAGCATGTAATTTATAAGACGCTTAGTTTATATTATACCTCAGAATAAAACTGGTTGCATTTCTACAATTTTTGTATTAATTATTTAGGCCACAAAAATCCTGTACAATTTGCTTTCGGAATGCCTTGACCTCAGACACCAGCTTGAGCGGGGTCTTGGAGCCTTTGACAGTTTGGCGTTACCAAGTCATGGATCGCGAATTGAAGTTCCACATCGTCAAAGCGAAATATCTTCGTCCTATTAACCGAAACATTTTCATGCGTAGCAGAGTGAGTTAATGGGCTGCGTGTACCAGTACGAAAATCCAGAAGGCTAGAAGTGAAGGATCTTTTATTTTAAATGCTTAATCAATTTATTAAGAACAGTCGCATCAATGTTTGAATATGTTAGGTGTAGTTATGGTGGAGGCGGCAATATTGAATAGTGAATACTCTTATATACATCTACGTCTTCGAAGAAACTTTGTTAATGCAATATCGTATTGACGATAAATTGCACAGCAATCGCTTAGCTCGCGAGAGTGTGGAGTCTTCGACGCTGTTATGTGGCCTTCCAATACTTGCATTTTTCAGTTTGTTGTAATCTACGCCGTTACAACGAGAAGTCTGCAGTGCATCCAAAGATTTATACCTGTGTACTATCCAATGATTAAGATTTGTTTCCCGGGATTCTTGCCCGCAGACACCCGTTTGAATGGGCTTTCCGGGACTTTGACAATTTTTGGAGCCAGGTCAATGATCGCGGATCGGAATTTAGCATCAGGAAAATTATATCGACTTATTAACCTAAACGTTTGCCTACATAGCTGACTAACAAAGTGTCGTAAACTTGACTTTCGTTTCTTGTTTATGAAGCTGTTTGTTTCGAATGTCGCAGCAATTAAATATATTTTCTCTTGCGAAGATATTATGTGATCCGCAATCAACAATCGCGTGGTTGAAAGAAATAGAATTGATTCCACGTGAAAAATGGTGTTCAAAACATAAGAAGAAGGTGATTTACGTTGCAACAACGGGAAAATTTGGTTCTTTTCGGTGTTACAAATCTGGAAAATACGATCACCAAATTTCCATATTGCATAGCACTTGGTTATTATTGCCATTTTTAATATATCATTTCTCTAATAAATTTGAATTATATTTATTCCAATAGTTAAATTTTTTCTTTATGTGAAAATTGTTTAATAGGTTTGATCACTCTTATCTAAGTCTCCAAAGTTGTGTCCTACTAACGTATGCATTCGCATGGCAATTCTCTTATGAACAAACAAGGCATGAATGTAGCATTGTTGAGAATCAGAAAATTTCTTTCGAAACAATTGCGAACAAATTTATATTATGCCGGGAAATATGTACAATAGCTCTTGGTAAGCAACACGAAATGGATGGACTACTCGGTGGTCTAGGGACAGTTGTAGAGATCGATGAATGCAAAATTGGTAGTCGAAAATTTGAGAGAGGACGTTTGCGTGAAGGATCATGGGTTCTTTGTATGGTTCTTTCTTTATAAATCTCATTTGTAAATTTCCATTATATTTGTACTTGATTTCTATTCTTTATTAAAAATTTTCAATAGGTATGATAGAGTGTGGAGGATGTAAATTCCGTTTGGACATTTTTTCCGACAATAAGCGAGATGAACATACTCTGGTCGCATTAATATTAAAACATGTAGCAGTAGGTACATAAATTCATACCGACTTCTGGAAGGGTTACACAAATTTATCCGAATATGGCTACGTTCATTTAACAGTAAATCATTTCACAAATTTTCTAGATCCTAAAAGTGGAGTTTATACTCAAAATATTGAATCATCATGTCGTGTTTTCCGAGCACGTTTAACTAGAGGTGGTATTAAAGAACATATGCTCGCTGATCATATGTGTGAGTATCTGTGGCGGTATCAACTAAAAAAAAAACAGGGTAGATTCCATTTACCAATTATTAAACGATTTCAAATATGTATATTCACTAAAGTAATCAAACAAATATGCACACATATAATTCATGTAGTTTTATTGAATATTGTTAATTTATATACTGTCAACATAGAAGTGCTGTTTGTAATGTGTATTCCGCGGTCCGAAGTTGTGGATTATGTGCTCGGAACAGTTGAACCGCTACGCTGTCTTTCGATACTATTGGGTATATTCCAAAGTTTCCCTCAAAACTGAAACTGAACAGATTATCAGAAACCGTCAGTAAGGTAGAAAACTATTCTCTGGAGATAGTCTCCAAAAAGAATGATGAGGGACAAGAGTGGTATATGTATACAAGAGACCTAAATATACACCCATTACGTCTTATTAAAAGGCATTTTCCCAGCACATATTTTAATCCGTCTTCTAAACAAAAAATCCTGCTCGAAAATGTGCAGTATGCAGTAAACACAAAATTCGTCGAGAAACTAGGTATGAATGCAAAGAATGTGATGTAGTTTTGCTACATTTTTATAAAGGGCTACTTAAAATAAAGCAATAATAGATATATTTAATTCATTTCTGATAGAAATGGGAGTACAGATTTATAATATAATATTGAAAACTATTAAATATAAGACAAGCAATTAACACAATTTGAACACTAAATGAATTTATTTTAAAACGAGAAACAACAAGGAAGAAACTTTAAATGAAACACAAGATCTTTCAATATACGTGTACGATATCGTAATTGCAGAGAGAACTGTAAAGAATAATTATATAGATATTATTTTATTTTAACATTTGAAGATCTAATTGAAACGAGCGGTATCATATAGATAGTAGATAAATATACATACTTGGTTACCGACTTATTGGCAAATTACCGACATATTTCTGTATTTAATTTTGCTATTTTCAACAATTTGCAGTGATTGTTTTTCAAGTCCTACGAATAGTATCAAATTTCTCGATACTGTTATGGTCACTGGTCTGCGCGGCGCAGCGACCGACATGCATCTAACAAGGAAACATATCGAACCGCGACACACCGATTTTAACGAAACTTATGTGAAAGATAGTTCTTAAAAAAATATTTGACACGTATTTTTTTTATCGGCCATCGTTCACATTGAAGGGATGAAAATAGCCCTCGAAGTTGGGGGTTGAAATCATATTTTTAAGAATATCTCCGGAATTAAAGAAGATAATTTGATTCTGTTTTTGTAAATTGTTGGTCTTTGAATAGGGAATTTTCGTGTGTAAAAAAATTTCAATAAACTTTATTTGTTTAAATAATACTTTGAAAATTTATAATTTTTGTTTAAATTTTTGCACTAAATGTTGATCTATTTTTTTGCAACTTCGTGTACGTAAACTATGGACAAAAATAGAGGATACGTGTTTTTGCAATTTGTTGTTTGTTGCAATGTTTATTAGATATATAATTTAAAATCACCTCTTGTAAAAAGGGGCAATCAGCACTTTTATTAAAAATATCATTATTTTTACAATCTTTTACAATATTTTGGACATTTTATACCTCTTCATATACCGTTAAGTGATTTCTGAATAATTATTGTAAGCGTCGCAGGTATGAGCGTGACGCGGTTATGATCAACGCCGGCCCGTAGGGAACATAGGCTTTTATGGCCAATACTGCTTTTATACTTTTACAGGCGTAAAGTCTTCAATCTAAATAAAATATTTAGAACTTTTGGAAACATTGGGCTTTTTTAAGAAACTAAGAAAATAGAATTAAATTAAATTATTTTTTAACAATATTGGCCATAAAAGCCTATGTTCCTTACGGAGTTGATTATAACCGTGTCACGCTCATATTTGCGACGATTACAATAATTATTCAGAAATCAATTAACGGCATATGAAGAGGTATAAAACGTCTAAAATATTGCAAAAGATTGTAAAAATAATGATATTTTCAATAAAAATGCTGATTGCCCCTCTTCACAGGAGGTGATTTTAAATTATATATTTAATAAACATTGCAACCAACAACAAATTCCAAAAACACGTATCCTCTATTTTTGCCCATAGTTTATGTACACGAAGTTGCAAAAAAATAGATCAATATTTAGTGCAAAAATTTAAACAAAAATTATAAATTTTCAAAATATTTAAATAAATAAAGTTTATTGAAATTTTTTTACGCACAAAAATTCCCTATTTAAAGACGAACAATTTACAAGAAAAAAGAATCCAATAATTATCTTCTTTAATTTCGGAGATATTCCCAAAAATATGATTCCAACCCCCAACTTCGAGGGCTATTTTCACCCCTTCAATGTGAATGATGGCCGATAAAAAAAAATACGTGTCAAATATTTTCTAAAGAACTATCTTTCACATAAGTTTCATTAAAATCGGTGTGTCGCGGTTCGATATGTTTCCTTGTAAGGCGTCGTCCCTGTTGATAGATTACTCCAAAATCGCGCCGCAGTGAAAGGGTTAAACTCCTGAACGATAAATATCCGCAAATCCCCATATCTATGTATTAATTCATTACTATATATCTATATTTCTCTCACTAATAATTTTACTGCTAAAACTTGTGTTCTGAGTTCTAATCCTCTCACTGAAATGGGTACTCTACGACATAATGTACGTACAAAAATACGTCCAATTCACAAGGTGGTAAGTTTTTTGTACAGAAACATTTTTAATTTATACTAGTTTATGTATTTCATACATGATATATGTATATTATAATCTAAATTGTACAGTTCATATAGGAAATGTGAATATAATCATTACCGAACGTAAGCTCCTGGGACGACTCAATCTGCATTTATTCGTTTGTCTGTTTGTGTGTCTCTCATCACGCCATAGATCATAATTTTGGGTCTTTCGACTTGAAATGTAGTCGAATTTTAACTTGTACTACAATCTTAATTTGTAATTCACAATTTTAACTTATGCTATTGTTTTAATTTGTTACTCACAATTTTGAAACACCTGTAATTTGCTTATACATAGATATTAGCGGGAACCTGACAACAAACACCCGTCATAAAACGGTAATCATCGTCAAACCGATAAAAAACCATGTTTGGTATTGTTTTCGATAGTTTCAGTCACGTTTAGTCATTTGAAACGACTTAATACCTCCACATCTCATTCTTGTTCTATCTAAACATTTGATGTGGATACTCCAAGTTTTAAATACACGTTGAAATTCATCTGAAGCTGATTTATAGACTCACTATTATAAATTGTATATTTTAAATAAGAAATATTTACATAACGATATACATTACAAGTTTTGTACAGAAAATATGAATAGTTGTATATTCTGTTGTAGGTGAGGAGATCCGTGCTCGAAAAGTGACGTAATATATTGTATAAAGAACGAGCAAAATATTTATTTAATAACGAATACAAAATGGATAATTCAATAACGCGAGAAAAAAGCAAAGAACAAAATTCAATCGAAACATGCAAACGCGAGAAGAAATGTTAATGATTATGTAATAAATAATAAATTCCGTTAGATGGAAACAAATATTAATTCGTGTATCCTTTCGTTTTAAAAACTATATATTGCATATAGGAAATATTTATATAAAAAATGAATTGAAAATTTTATACAAAAAATATGAACAGAATAATACGATTCACATATTATACAAAAAAATATAGATATAACAATATAAGAAAAATATGAGTACACAAAAAAACAAAATAATAAAATAAACTATATACTTCGTACAGAAATATTTTCAGTATACACTAGTTTTGCTACAAGAAAATTTCCGAGCTTGAGTAAATCCGTTTTCGAAGTAACTTCTCGATAACTTCTGCCATTTTAGATTTCAGTCGCTATTGAAGTACCGTTGAAACGTTCGTATACATTGTAGATTTACTGTTCACGTTTCTAAAGATGAATCTATTGACATTTCACACTTTTCGCAATGTCCAATAACTTTCCAATTTATTTGAAATTTGACTTTTATTGTTACTTATCAAGATTAATACAGATGGATACAATTTTGCGAGTTTCTTAAAATTCTTTATCCAGAAACAATTTACAAATTACAATTTACAATTGCTAAGCAGTATAAGGATAAAAAGTTTTTAAGAAGTAATAATCAAGATAAATACAGATAGACACAATTTTGCGAGTTTCTTAAACTTCGTTATCTAGGAATAATTTACAATTGTTAAGTAGTATAAGGATAAACAGTTTTTAAGAAGTAATACAAAGAATGTAAAATCTGTAGCCACAAAAAATTTTGTTTTAGAGCTGTTCAGTACAAAAATTACAATGTAGTAGTGGAACTAGAATTAAGAAATTTAGAAATGTAGGAATTTAGGAATTGAGTACAGGAATTAAGAAATTTGCAAATTTAGGAATTAGGGAACTTATGAATTTAGAAATTTATGAACTTGGAAACTTGAGAATTTAAGAATTTGAAGATTTTGGAATTTGGGAATTTATGAGTTTGAACATTTGGGAATTTAGGAATTTGAGGATTTAACACGTCCATGACAGGCGAATATTTACGTTTCTGTAAATATGTATTTACGTAATGCCGGGGCGAATATTTACGTTTCTGTAACATCCCTGAAGATTTTTTAAACTTTTATTGCAGTGTCATTTCTTCAATTATCGACTGTATTTCACCCTTACCGACCGCGACATTAGACAAATCGAGTGTCATAAGAATTCAGTAAACTGTCGGTAATAAATATATAATTCTATAAGGAAAATTCCGCAATGCTATGCTATGTGCCGCGAAGCTCGCCCCGAATTTCCTGGAATTCTCGCGTAGTCTTAGAGAAGGATAGAAATACATTTTACAATTGCGATATTATTAATTATCAAAAACTATTAGCTAAACAAATCAGTTACTACATATCAAGCGTACTAATATTATGTTATCCAGAATTAAAGTCAAACGTTAGTTTATTACAATATATATTGTAAATTATAATATTATTCAATGGAATGTTCTAGAAGCATCCTATGCTTATACATTTAGCTCCGATCCGTATAGAAGTCGTGCACAGCGTATAGAAAGAGATAGAAAATGCAATTTCATTAAAACACTATTAAATTACTATTTTTATATCAGAAATGTAAACCATAATGTAGAATGCGATATTTATAATGTAATTAAACCGTTCGTTTGTACAATTAATGTCTAATTATGAATTTATAAGACAATTATATATTTCGACGTTATGGGGGTTTTCCGAGAATTCGCCAGGCTGGCGAGTATAAAAGGCCGAGCGGAGCTCGCCAAAATCGCAGAACAGTTTTCGAAGTCGAGCCAGCTAGAAGTCTTCAGATAAGTATAACCGGAACAGTTTTCGCTGTGAAGAGCCGCAACGATTCTTAATACTTGACTGGTAAAGCGGGTATACGCCATTTGGATACTTGGTCGTGGGTCGTTCTAGTAGCTAGCTAACGCAGGCTCCCCATTCAAACGGTCTCGTATCTGAAACTCCTTTAGGAGAGTGCTATACTTGGCGCCAAGAAAGGCTAAGATATCGAAAGGATAGCTCTCAGCTACTCATATTTGATTTTACATCGGATTGCTAACTCGCCATCCGATTCTCGGAGCTCGCTCTGGGTCGTTTCGTAGCTAGCTAACGCAGGCTCCCCATTTGAGCGGCTTGGTCTCTGAAGCCCGTGTCTTTTGGGTGGCAGTTCAGCAATTACGATTTTATATTAGAATCAATTGATTTGCTACCCTGTCAACTTATACTGTTCACCCTTTTCCTGTATCGTTGGGTCGTTCTAGTAGCTAGCTAACGCAGGCTCCCCAATTAAGCGATCTGGTTTTGGCTGTCAGTGTTCGTTTTGACGAAAAGGGTCATGGACAATTAGTTGTCGAGTCAAATTATACAAGAGTAATTGTTCCGAGTAATTAATTCATTTAGATTCAAATAAATTTTGAACTTGAATTAGTAAAAGAATATTGTTCTGTCATTAGCGTAATCTCAGTAGTCGACTACACCGCGTTAGATATCAGATAAAATCATTAATCTGTTTAACTTTGCGAAAGCGTATTTAGGTACACTTAGAGAATCACACTTAGGTCGTGTTCCTCGCTGCGGTAGACTATCACGCGCTAGTATTAATAATTTCGTAAAAGACTTTTCATTATATAAATTATAAACGTGTTAATCAATATAAACTTTGTAATTGCGATAGCGTTTGAGACGAGAACTGAATAATATAGAATATCGAATTCAATTAATTATATAAAAGCGAAGTTAGCTTCATCCGAAAACAGACTTAGGTACGATCTAATATAAAGTATTACCTAGCGAGAGTCATTTAGTTAGATTCATAATTATCTATTACGTATTGCTTAATTTGCCAAGTTCTGTTATTTCTATTATTAATATTATACCAAGTTTATTCTAGTTTCTTTAATCAAACCAGTATACTTTTCATATTTTGTTGTTATTTGTTACTTGTTATTTGTTAAATTCATCATCTTCGTTATTTTATTGAATAAACCTTATTGTTGAAAGATATTGACCTGTGGATTTCACTCCTTAACCGCACACCACACGAATCCCACAATCTTTAGAATTAGTTATTTTCCAAAACGAGTCGTTCAGTTGGTAAAAGCCGCTCTTTACCTTACTAGCGCTAGTAACTATCTGAATTTAGGTTCCAGAGTCGTTACATTTCGTTTCGTGGGGCGGCGCGACATTGTTGCTCTTTCGAAGCTTCGAACGCGCTAAATACGAAATCAAAACAGTTTTGACATTGATTTTCAGAACGCACATTTCTTGCATCAAGTGTAAAGGTAGATAAAATTATCTTTTCTTTTACAGGGGCAATTAGCACTTTTCCTTTTTGAATTTTTCACAGAGAAATCAAAGAATGTGAAATAGAAAAGAAAAAACGGTCAAGAAAACACACACATTTTTTACAATCGTTCAAAGGGGCTGCCAGAAAAACAAGAAAACGATGTAAAGAATGTTACAAACAATTATCGAAAATACAAGGTAGATTATACGCCGCGAAAAAAAGTGAAAAAGTAAGAACATATTGTAAAAGTTGTAACGGTCAGCCCGCATTATGTTTAGAATGTTTTAAAAAGTTGCATGCTTATAAATAAATAATTGTCATCAATTTAAAATATTGAATGTTAATGCTTATAATACTCAATTTTTGTTTATAATGTTGACAAAAAATAAAATAAACTTATATTTTGAAAACCTACCTGTGATACACGTCGCCCTACGGGACAATTAAGTGTGACCCACCGGTGGGTCACGCCGCCCCACTAAACAGTCAAGCATGACCCACCGGTGGGTCACGCCGGCGTGAACGTGTTAAGAACTTGGGGATTTGGAAATTTGGGAATTCGAAAATTTAGAAACTTACGAGTTTGAACACTTGTGAATTTAGCGAACTGGAAATTTGGTAATTTAAAAATTTGGGAATTTATGAGTTTGAACACTTGGGAATTTAGGAATTTATGAGTCTGGAAATTTAGGAATTTATGAGTTTGAACACTTCAGAATTTAGGAATTTGAGAATTTACGAATTTGGAAATTTGACGGTTTTCGAATTTTAGGACATACAAATTTGGGGTTTACATGATATTTGAAAATCTGAAAATTTGAGAGCGTGTAGTTTGTGGAATTTGGTAATGTGGTGATTCAAGAATTCGCAAAATTGGAAAGTAAAGTTTAGTAATTGAAAAATTTTAATTGCAAAATTTGAAAATATAATAATTCAAACTATAAAATTAAACAATTTGAGAATTTGAATTACAGAAGTTACACCTGAATTATAGGAGTTCCAGGTAGTCGAAATCGGAGATGACTTTATTCTAAATATTTACCATAAAACTGATTCATGCATAAATAATCAAATTATCTTTACAAACTGATCACGTATGATGTGAACTCCGCGGACCGTAATTTCTAAAATTTCCGTATCGTAAATGACTCACAAGTTACACTTTAAAACCCCCTGTTGTATACCTTCTTCGTTAATTAATGAATTCAGCTTTGTTCGTATGGCAATGTTTTCCGCATGGTCGACGTTAACGAATAAGTCCCCGGATTATTACGTACATGCAGGTAGGTAAGCAACTCATGAGCACGCGACCGTGAAAGCTTTCAGTGATAATTAGAAGAACCTAATTGTAATCCTTTGAAATGAAATACCAACTTCAACTTGTGCCCTTACGCTTGGTTTCCCTCGCGTTTGTTAAACGGCTTTTCAATTTAAATTCCCTTTCCATTGACCTCCCACCCTTTTTTTACAAGTCCACGAACAAAAGGAACGAAATTAATCGTCGGATCGATCTTACAATTAATTACCGCGTTCCTGTTAGATTTAATCCTATCTATATACGACAAATAGAATAGCATTGATTGTTATATTCTCGGGAACAACTATTTCATCACAGTGTATGAGAATAGTGCTGTCATGGTAATGAATCGTCATTGTTTCTCTATTATAGGAAAAACATTAATTAATTACATTTACTATCGTCAGCTGTTTCCATTTCGGAAACGGTTCATTGTCACGATTTTAGAGAGATTATGGGTAGCAATTATTGTGAGAGAATTTAGAGGAAAATGCGGATTGAAATGCGAGTGGATGCAAAGGATGATGGAATTGGACGAGCTTCTATAGCTATTGGAAATGAAATATTTTTTTGTAGTATAATTATAATTTTCAAATGGAGAAAATTATGGTAGTTAGGTCTTTATGCAATTTTTATTTCTCTAAGACCTGATTTTTTTTTTATGAAACCAGCTTATGATGGTTTATGATTTTTGTAACAGTTTGAATGAAGAAGATTAGAAAGATAGTACGAATTTTTCTATTTAGTATTTGAACACAACTGAATATAGAATTTTCTTATTTGAAACGTTAAATTTTTAATTTCTACATTTTCAAATTTAGATTGATTAATGGAGAAATTGAAAAATGGAAGAATTGAACAAATGAACAAATGAAGAATTGAAAAATTGAAGAATTGAAAAACTGAAGAATTGAACAATTGAAAAATATGAAAATTGAATAATTGCAAAATTGGAAAATGGGAGAATTAAAAGTTTGAAATATTGAACAACTGAGAAATTGCATTATGTAAAAATGAAGAAATAAAAAATTGAAAAATGGAAGAAATTGCAAAAATTAAAAAATGCAAGAATTTGACGAAGCTTAGAATTCATTAGTTGTTAAACTTATCTGTAAAATTCCTGTTAAATTTTGTAAAAGTGCAAATAAAAATACTCCTCAAAACAGAGATACCTCATGAAGTTGACAATGAATAGACTCCGAAATTTCCAAATCATCCGTTTGTACGCATTGTTAAAGAATGATACCTTGAGAGTGATTTTATTCAATTTTAAGCTGATTTAATGAGAAATAAACGTAGTACCAAATAAAGTCGAGTGCCTCCAAGTACGTTAAGTATTTAGAACACCAGTAGTAACTTTTACACTCATTACAGTCAGCCTCTTATCTTTGTTAGTAATTCGTTTTACGCCTTAGCAATAAAGTTTATGGTACCATGTATCATTAAATGAAGCAACGTACACAGAAATGCACGCATCAAACTACGCCTTTTTAGTAACAACAATCAAGTAATTACTTACCATGTAAACTAGCCGGGAAAATTATTATCATTATAACACTATTATAACACTTGCATACTTTAAAGCGCTAAGCTTCGTCTGAGGGCAAGTAATTATTCTTAACATTTTGCATAAAGATAGTACTTAATAAATATAGACGAAATATAATGATTCCGAATGTCAGAATGCATCGTTCAAAAATGACGTGTTGTTAAAATTTGGTAATTTTGGAGTACTGAGTAGTTTAATGTGACAACTACGTGAATTTTAATGCTTAGTAAAATATATTGTGTTCGGATCGTGTCTGTTAAAAATTTGTTATATTCTTTTAACAAAGAAATTATAGGCGCAACAGTAACCTACTTACAGAATGCTGAAAGTTCTTTTTTACAAAATTGGATTAGACTTGATTTTCAATTAATTTTTACTTTCATTTAACTTCTTTTGCATAATATGATAGTACTTAATAAATATAGACGAAATACAGTGATTTTAAAAATGCCATGAGGTCAATATTATTTCGGCGACAAAATTGCTGCTATGAATATTTGCACGACCAAAGTGCCAATTCGTGAAAATATTTTCTTCCTCTCATACAATCTTTTGCAGGACTTCAGTATGATTCCATTTTCTGAGTATGCGTACCGTTGCTAGCTAACATTTATTCAACTTCATTTAGTTAAAGTTTCA
>NW_027474969.1:0-20593 GCF_050947335.1 Megachile rotundata | reverse complement strand
AATTACTATACATATTACTCTTATTATTATCAATCTAACTCATATTATTAATCATATTATGCTTATATGAGCAATAGCACTACAATTACTATACTTATTACACTCACTATTATCAATCCAACTCATATTATTAGCCATATTATGCTTATATGATCGATAGAACGACAATTACTATACTCCTTAGTCTTATTATTATCAATCTAACTCATATTATTAGCCATATTATGCTTATATGATCGGTAGAACGATAATTACTATACTTATTACTCTTATTATTATCAATCTAACTCATATTATTAACCATATTATGCAGATATGGTCGATAGAACGACAATTACTATACTTATTACTCTTATTATTATCAATCTGACTCATATTATTATCCATATTATGCTTATATGATCGATAGAACGAAAATTACTATACTCATTACTCTTATTATTATCAATCTAACTCATATTATTAGCCATATTATGCTTATATGATCGATAGAACTACAATTACTATTCTTATTACTCTTATTATTATCAATCGAACTCATATTATTAGCCATACTATGCTTATATCATCGACAGAACGACAATTACTATACTTATTGCACTCACTATTATCAATCTAACTCATATTATTAGCCATACTATGCTTATATGATCGACAGAACGACAATTACTATACTTATTACACTCACTATTATCAATCTAACTCATATTATTAGCCATATTATGCTTATATGATCGGTAGAACGATAATTACTATACTTATTACTCTTATTATTATCAATCTAACTCATATTATTAATCATATTATACTTATATGAGCAATAGAACTAAAATTACTATACTTACTACACTCGCTATTATCATTCTAACTCATATTATTAGCCATATTATGCTTATATGATCGATAGAACGACAATTACTATACTTTTTACTCTTATTATTATCAATCTAACTCATATTATTAGCCATATTATGCTTATATGATCGGTAGAACGATAATTACTATACTTATTACTCTTATTATTATCAATCTAACTCATATTATTAGCCATATTATGCTTATATGATCGATAGAACGACAATTACTATACTTTTTACTCTTATTATTATCAATCTAACTCATATTATTAGCCACATTATGCTTATATGATCGAGAGAACGACAATTACTATACTCCTTAATCTTATTATTATCAATCTAACTCACATTATTAGCCATATTATGCTTATATGATCGGTAGAACGATAATTACTATACTTAGTACTCTTATTATTATCAATCTAACTCATATTATTAGCCATATTATGCTTATATGATCGATAGAACGGCAATTACTATACTTATTGCTCTTATTAGTATCAATCTAACTCATATTATTAGCCACATTATGCTTATAGGATCGATAGAACTACAATTACTATACTCATTACTCTTATTATTATCAATCTAACTCATATTATTAGCCATATTATGCTTATATGATCGATAGAACTACAATTACTATACTTATTACTCTTACTATTATCAATCGAAATCATATTATTAGCCATATTATGCTTATATGATCGATAGAACTACAATTACTATACTTATTAGTGTTATTATTATCAATCTAACTCACATTGTTAGCCATATTATGCTTATATGATCGATAGAACGACAATTACTATACTTTTTACTCTTATTATTATCAATCTAACTCATATTATTAGCCATATTATGCTTATATGATCGGTAGAACGAGAATTACTATACTTATTACACTTATTATTATCAATCTAACTCATATTATTAGCCACATTATGCTTGTATGATCGGTGGAACGATAATTACTATACTTAATACTCTTATTATTATCAATCTAACTCATATTGTTAGCCATACTATGATTATATGATCGATAGAACGACAATTACTATGCTCACTACTCTTATTATTATCAATCTAACTGATATTATTAGCCATATTATGCTTATGTGATCGATAGAACGGCAATTACTATACTTACTGCTCTTATTATTATCAATCTAACTCATATTATTAGCCATATTATGCTTGTATGATCGGGAGAACGATAATTACTATACTTATTGCTCTTATTATTATCAATCTAACTCATATTATTAATCATATTATGCTTATATGAGCAATAGAACTACAATTACTATACTTATTACACTCACTATTATGAATCTAACTCATATTATTAGCCATATTATGCTTATATGATCGATAGAACGACAATTACTATACTTATTAGTCTTATTATTATCAATCTAACTCATATTATTAGCCACATTATGCTTGTATGATCGGTGGAACGATAATTACTATACTTAATACTCTTATTATTATCAATCTAACTCATATTATTAGCCATATTATGCTTATATGATCGATAGAACTACAATTACTATACTTATTACTCTTATTATTATCAATCTAGCTCATATTATTAACCATATTATGCAGACATGATCGATAGAACTACAACTACTATACTCATTACTCTTATTATTATCAATCTAACTCATATTATTAGCCATATTATGCTTGTATGATCGGGGAGAACGATAATTACTATACATATTACTCTTATTATTATCAATCTAACTCATATTATTAATCATATTATGCTTATATGAGCAATAGAACTACAATTACTATACTTATTACACTCACTATTATCAATCTAACTCATATTATTAGCCATATTATGCTTATATGATCGATAGAACGACAATTACTATACTCCTTAGTCTTATTATTATCAATCTAACTCATATTATTAGCCATATTATGCTTATATGATCGGTAGAACGATAATTACTATACTTATTACTCTTATTATTATCAATCTAACTCATATTATTAACCATATTATGCAGATATGATCGATAGAACGACAATTACTATACTTATTACTCTTATTATTATCAATCTGACTCATATTATTATCCATATTATGCTTATATGATCGATGGAACGACAATTACTATACTTTTTACTCTTATTATTATCAATCTAACTCATATTATTAGCCATATTATGCTTATATGATCGATAGAACTACAATTACTATACTTACTACTCTTATTATTATCAATCGAACTCATATTATTAGCCATATTATGCTTATATGATCGATAGAACTACAATTACTATACTTATTAGTCTTATTATTATCTATCTAACTCACATTGTTAGCCATATTATGCTTATATGATCGATAAAACGACAATTACTATACTTATTACTCTTATTATTATCAATCTAACTGATATTATTAGCCATATTATGCTTATGTGATCGATAGAACGGCAATTACTATACTTACTGCTCTTATTATTATCAATCTAACTCATATTATTAGCCATATTATGCTTGTATGATCGGGAGAACGATAATTACTATACTTATTGCTCTTATTATTATCAATCTAACTCATATTATTAATCATATTATGCTTATATGAGCAATAGAACTACAATTACTATACTTATTACACTCACTATTATGAATCTAACTCATATTATTAGCCATATTATGCTTATATGATCGATAGAACGACAATTACTATACTTATTAGTCTTATTATTATCAATCTAACTCATATTATTAGCCATATTATGCTTATATGATCGATAGAACGACAATTACTATACTTATTACTCTTATTATTATCAATCTAACTCATATTATTTGCCATCTTATGCTTATATGATCGATAGAACTACAATTACTATACTTATTAGTCTTATTATTATCAATCTAACTCACATTGTTAGCCATATTATGCTTATATGATCGATAGAACGACAATTACTATACTTATTACTCTTATTATTATCAATCTAACTCATATTATTTGCCATCTTATGCTTATATGATCGATAGAACGAAAATTACTATACTCATTACTCTTATTATTATCAATCTAACTCATATTATTAGCCATATTATGCTTATATGATCGATAGAACTACAATTACTATTCTTATTACTCTTATTATTATCAATCGAACTCATATTATTAGCCATACTATGCTTATATCATCGACAGAACGACAATTACTATACTTATTGCACTCACTATTATCAATCTAACTCATATTATTAGCCATACTATGCTTATATGATCGACAGAACGACAATTACTATACTTATTACACTCACTATTATCAATCTAACTCATATTATTAGCCATATTATGCTTATATGATCGGTAGAACGATAATTACTATACTTATTACTCTTATTATTATCAATCTAACTCATATTATTAATCATATTATACTTATATGAGCAATAGAACTAAAATTACTATACTTACTACACTCGCTATTATCATTCTAACTCATATTATTAGCCATATTATGCTTATATGATCGATAGAACGACAATTACTATACTTTTTACTCTTATTATTATCAATCTAACTCATATTATTAGCCATATTATGCTTATATGATCGGTAGAACGATAATTACTATACTTATTACTCTTATTATTATCAATCTAACTCATATTATTAGCCATATTATGCTTATATGATCGATAGAACGACAATTACTATACTTTTTACTCTTATTATTATCAATCTAACTCATATTATTAGCCACATTATGCTTATATGATCGAGAGAACGACAATTACTATACTCCTTAATCTTATTATTATCAATCTAACTCACATTATTAGCCATATTATGCTTATATGATCGGTAGAACGATAATTACTATACTTAGTACTCTTATTATTATCAATCTAACTCATATTATTAGCCATATTATGCTTATATGATCGATAGAACGGCAATTACTATACTTATTGCTCTTATTAGTATCAATCTAACTCATATTATTAGCCACATTATGCTTATAGGATCGATAGAACTACAATTACTATACTCATTACTCTTATTATTATCAATCTAACTCATATTATTAGCCATATTATGCTTATATGATCGATAGAACTACAATTACTATACTTATTACTCTTACTATTATCAATCGAAATCATATTATTAGCCATATTATGCTTATATGATCGATAGAACTACAATTACTATACTTATTAGTGTTATTATTATCAATCTAACTCACATTGTTAGCCATATTATGCTTATATGATCGATAGAACGACAATTACTATACTTTTTACTCTTATTATTATCAATCTAACTCATATTATTAGCCATATTATGCTTATATGATCGGTAGAACGAGAATTACTATACTTATTACACTTATTATTATCAATCTAACTCATATTATTAGCCACATTATGCTTGTATGATCGGTGGAACGATAATTACTATACTTAATACTCTTATTATTATCAATCTAACTCATATTGTTAGCCATACTATGATTATATGATCGATAGAACGACAATTACTATGCTCACCACTCTTATTATTATCAATCTAACTGATATTATTAGCCATATTATGCTTATGTGATCGATAGAACGGCAATTACTATACTTACTGCTCTTATTATTATCAATCTAACTCATATTATTAATCATATTATGCTTATATGAGCAATAGAACTACAATTACTATACTTATTACACTCACTATTATGAATCTAACTCATATTATTAGCCATATTATGCTTGTATGATCGGGAGAACGATAATTACTATACATATTACTCTTATTATTATCAATCTAACTCATATTATTAATCATATTATGCTTATATGAGCAATAGAAGTACAATTACTATACTTATTACACTCACTATTATCAATCTAACTCATATTATTAGCCATATTATGCTTATATGACCGATAGAACGACAATTACTATACTCCTTAGTCTTATTATTATCAATCTAACTCATATTATTAGCCATATTATGCTTATATGATCGGTAGAACGATAATTACTATACTTATTACTCTTATTATTATCAATCTAACTCATATTATTAACCATATTATGCAGATATGGTCGATAGAACGACAATTACTATACTTATTACTCTTATTATTATCAATCTGACTCATATTATTATCCATATTATGCTTATATGATCGATGGAACGACAATTACTATACTTTTTACTCTTATTATTATCAATCTAACTCATATTATTAGCCATATTATGCTTATATGATCGATGGAACTACAATTACTATACTTATTACTCTTATTATTATCAATCGAACTCATATTATTAGCCATATTATGCTTATATGATCGATAGAACTACAATTACTATACTTATTAGTCTTATTATTATCTATCTAACTCACATTGTTAGCCATATTATGCTTATATGATCGATAAAACGACAATTACTATACTTATTACTCTTATTATTATCAGTCGAACTCATATTATTAGCCATACTATGCTTATATGATCGACAGAACGACAATTACTATTCTTATTGCACTCACTATTATCAATCTAACTCATATTATTAGCCATACTATGCTTATATGATCGACAGAACGACAATTACTATACTTATTACACTCACTATTATCAATCTAACTCATATTATTAGCCATATTATGCTTATATGATCGGTAGAACGATAATTACTATACTTATTACTCTTATTATTATCAATCTAACTCATATTATTAATCATATTATACTTATATGAGCAATAGAACTAAAATTACTATGCTTACTACACTCGCTATTATCAATCTAACTCATATTATTAGCCATATTATGCTTATATGATCGATAGAACGGCAATTACTATACTTATTGCTCTTATTATTATCAATCTAACTCATATTATTAGCCACATTATGCTTATAGGATCGATAGAACTACAATTACTATACTCATTACTCTTATTATTATCAATCTAACTCATATTATTAGCCATATTATGCTTGTATGATCGGGAGAACGATAATTACTATACATATTACTCTTATTATTATCAATCTAACTCATATTATTAATCATATTATGCTTATATGAGCAATAGCACTACAATTACTATACTTATTACACTCACTATTATCAATCCAACTCATATTATTAGCCATATTATGCTTATATGATCGATAGAACGACAATTACTATACTCCTTAGTCTTATTATTATCAATCTAACTCATATTATTAGCCATATTATGCTTATATGATCGGTAGAACGATAATTACTATACTTATTACTCTTATTATTATCAATCTAACTCATATTATTAACCATATTATGCAGATATGGTCGATAGAACGACAATTACTATACTTATTACTCTTATTATTATCAATCTGACTCATATTATTATCCATATTATGCTTATATGATCGATGGAACGACAATTACTATACTTTTTACTCTTATTATTATCAATCTAACTCATATTATTAGCCATATTATGCTTATATGATCGATAGAACTACAATTACTATACTTACTACTCTTATTATTATCAATCGAACTCATATTATTAGCGATATTATGCTTATATGATCGATAGAACTACAATTACTATACTTATTAGTCTTATTATTATCTATCTAACTCACATTGTTAGCCATATTATGCTTATATGATCGATAAAACGACAATTACTATACTTATTACTCTTATTATTATCAATCTAACTGATATTATTAGCCATATTATGCTTATGTGATCGATAGAACGGCAATTACTATACTTACTGCTCTTATTATTATCAATCTAACTCATATTATTAGCCATATTATGCTTGTATGATCGGGAGAACGATAATTACTATACTTATTGCTCTTATTATTATCAATCTAACTCATATTATTAATCATATTATGCTTATATGAGCAATAGAACTACAATTACTATACTTATTACACTCACTATTATGAATCTAACTCATATTATTAGCCATATTATGCTTATATGATCGATAGAACGACAATTACTATACTTATTAGTCTTATTATTATCAATCTAACTCATATTATTAGCCATATTATGCTTATATGATCGATAGAACGACAATTACTATACTTATTACTCTTATTATTATCAATCTAACTCATATTATTTGCCATCTTATGCTTATATGATCGATAGAACTACAATTACTATACTTATTAGTCTTATTATTATCATTCTAACTCATATTATTAGCCACATTATGCTTGTATGATCGGTGGAACGATAATTACTATACTTAATACTCTTATTATTATCAATCTAACTCATATTATTAGCCATATTATGCTTATATGATCGATAGAACTACAATTACTATACTTATTACTCTTATTATTATCAATCTAGCTCATATTATTAACCATATTATGCAGACATGATCGATAGAACTACAACTACTATACTCATTACTCTTATTATTATCAATCTAACTCATATTATTAGCCATATTATGCTTGTATGATCGGGAGAACGATAATTACTATACATATTACTCTTATTATTATCAATCTAACTCATATTATTAATCATATTATGCTTATATGAGCAATAGAACTACAATTACTATACTTATTACACTCACTATTATCAATCTAACTCATATTATTAGCCATATTATGCTTATATGATCGATAGAACGACAATTACTATACTCCTTAGTCTTATTATTATCAATCTAACTCATATTATTAGCCATATTATGCTTATATGATCGGTAGAACGATAATTACTATACTTATTACTCTTATTATTATCAATCTAACTCATATTATTAACCATATTATGCAGATATGGTCGATAGAACGACAATTACTATACTTATTACTCTTATTATTATCAATCTGACTCATATTATTATCCATATTATGCTTATATGATCGATGGAACGACAATTGCTATACTTTTTACTCTTATTATTATCAAAGTAACTCATATTATTAGCCATATTATGCTTATATGATCGATAGAACTACAATTACTATACTTACTACTCTTATTATTATCAATCGAACTCATATTATTAGCCATATTATGCTTATATGATCGATAGAACTACAATTACTATACTTATTAGTCTTATTATTATCTATCTAACTCACATTGTTAGCCATATTATGCTTATATGATCGATAAAACGACAATTACTATACTTATTACTCTTATTATTATCAATCTAACTGATATTATTAGCCATATTATGCTTATGTGATCGATAGAACGGCAATTACTATACTTACTGCTCTTATTATTATCAATCTAACTCATATTATTAGCCATATTATGCTTGTATGATCGGGAGAACGATAATTACTATACTTATTGCTCGTATTATTATCAATCTAACTCATATTATTAATCATATTATGCTTATATGAGCAATAGAACTACAATTACTATACTTATTACACTCACTATTATGAATCTAACTCATATTATTAGCCATATTATGCTTATATGATCGATAGAACGACAATTACTATACTTATTAGTCTTATTATTATCAATCTAACTCATATTATTAGCCATATTATGCTTATATGATCGATAGAACGACAATTACTATACTTATTACTCTTATTATTATCAATCTAACTCATATTATTTGCCATCTTATGCTTATATGATCGATAGAACTACAATTACTATACTTATTAGTCTTATTATTATCAATCTAACTCACATTGTTAGCCATATTATGCTTATATGATCGATAGAACGACAATTACTATACTTATTACTCTTATTATTAACAATCTAACTCATATTATTTGCCATCTTATGCTTATATGATCGATAGAACGAAAATTACTATACTCATTACTCTTATTATTATCAATCTAACTCATATTATTAGCCATATTATGCTTATATGATCGATAGAACTACAATTACTATTCTTATTACTCTTATTATTATCAATCGAACTCATATTATTAGCCATACTATGCTTATATCATCGACAGAACGACAATTACTATACTTATTGCACTCACTATTATCAATCTAACTCATATTATTAGCCATACTATGCTTATATGATCGACAGAACGACAATTACTATACTTATTACACTCACTATTATCAATCTAACTCATATTATTAGCCATATTATGCTTATATGATCGGTAGAACGATAATTACTATACTTATTACTCTTATTATTATCAATCTAACTCATATTATTAATCATATTATACTTATATGAGCAATAGAACTAAAATTACTATACTTACTACACTCGCTATTATCATTCTAACTCATATTATTAGCCATATTATGCTTATATGATCGATAGAACGACAATTACTATACTTTTTACTCTTATTATTATCAATCTAACTCATATTATTAGCCATATTATGCTTATATGATCGGTAGAACGATAATTACTATACTTATTACTCTTATTATTATCAATCTAACTCATATTATTAGCCATATTATGCTTATATGATCGATAGAACGACAATTACTATACTTTTTACTCTTATTATTATCAATCTAACTCATATTATTAGCCACATTATGCTTATATGATCGAGAGAACGACAATTACTATACTCCTTAATCTTATTATTATCAATCTAACTCACATTATTAGCCATATTATGCTTATATGATCGGTAGAACGATAATTACTATACTTATTACTCTTATTATTATCAATCTAACTCATATTATTAGCCATATTATGCTTATATGATCGATAGAACGGCAATTACTATACTTATTGCTCTTATTAGTATCAATCTAACTCATATTATTAGCCACATTATGCTTATAGGATCGATAGAACTACAATTACTATACTCATTACTCTTATTATTATCAATCTAACTCATATTATTAGCCATATTATGCTTATATGATCGATAGAACTACAATTACTATACTTATTACTCTTACTATTATCAATCGAAATCATATTATTAGCCATATTATGCTTATATGATCGATAGAACTACAATTACTATACTTATTAGTGTTATTATTATCAATCTAACTCACATTGTTAGCCATATTATGCTTATATGATCGATAGAACGACAATTACTATACTTTTTACTCTTATTATTATCAATCTAACTCATATTATTAGCCATATTATGCTTATATGATCGGTAGAACGAGAATTACTATACTTATTACACTTATTATTATCAATCTAACTCATATTATTAGCCACATTATGCTTGTATGATCGGTGGAACGATAATTACTATACTTAATACTCTTATTATTATCAATCTAACTCATATTGTTAGCCATACTATGATTATATGATCGATAGAACGACTATTACTATGCTTACTACTCTTATTATTATCAATCTAACTGATATTATTAGCCATATTATGCTTATGTGATCGATAGAACGGCAATTACTATACTTACTGCTCTTATTATTATCAATCTAACTCATATTATTAATCATATTATGCTTATATGAGCAATAGAACTACAATTACTATACTTATTACACTCACTATTATGAATCTAACTCATATTATTAGCCATATTATGCTTGTATGATCGGGAGAACGATAATTACTATACATATTACTCTTATTATTATCAATCTAACTCATATTATTAATCATATTATGCTTATATGAGCAATAGAAGTACAATTACTATACTTATTACACTCACTATTATCAATCTAACTCATATTATTAGCCATATTATGCTTATATGATCGATAGAACGACAATTACTATACTCCTTAGTCTTATTATTATCAATCTAACTCATATTATTAGCCATATTATGCTTATATGATCGGTAGAACGATAGTTACTATACTTATTACTCTTATTATTATCAATCTAACTCATATTATTAACCATATTATGCAGATATGGTCGATAGAACGACAATTACTATACTTATTACTCTTATTATTATCAATCTGACTCATATTATTATCCATATTATGCTTATATGATCGATGGAACGACAATTACTATACTTTTTACTCTTATTATTATCAATCTAACTCATATTATTAGCCATATTATGCTTATATGATCGATAGAACTACAATTACTATACTTATTACTCTTATTATTATCAATCGAACTCATATTATTAGCCATATTATGCTTATATGATCGATAGAACTACAATTACTATACTTATTAGTCTTATTATTATCTATCTAACTCACATTGTTAGCCATATTATGCTTATATGATCGATAAAACGACAATTACTATACTTATTACTCTTATTATTATCAGTCGAACTCATATTATTAGCCATACTATGCTTATATGATCGACAGAACGACAATTACTATACTTATTACACTCACTATTATCAATCTAACTCATATTATTAGCCATATTATGCTTATATGATCGGTAGAACGATAATTACTATACTTATTACTCTTATTATTATCAATCTAACTCATATTATTAATCATATTATACTTATATGAGCAATAGAACTAAAATTACTATACTTACTACACTCGCTATTATCATTCTAACTCATATTATTAGCCATATTATGCTTATATGATCGATAGAACGACAATTACTATACTTTTTACTCTTATTATTATCAATCTAACTCATATTATTAGCCATATTATGCTTATATGATCGGTAGAACGATAATTACTATACTTATTACACTTATTATTATCAATCTAACTCATATTATTAGCCACATTATGCTTGTATGATCGGTGGAACGATAATTACTATTCTTAATACTCTTATTATTATCAATCTATCTCATATTATTAGCCATATTATGCTTATATGATCGATAGAACTACAATTACTATACTTATTACTCTTATTATTATCAATCTAACTCATATTATTAGCCATATTATGCTTATATGATCGATAGAACGACAATTACTATACTTTTTACTCTTATTATTATCAATCTAACTCATATTATTAGCCACATTATGCTTATATGATCGAGAGAACGACAATTACTATACTCCTTAATCTTATTATTATCAATCTAACTCACATTATTAGCCATATTATGCTTATATGATCGGTAGAACGATAATTACTATACTTATTACTCTTATTATTATCAATCTAACTCATATTATTAGCCATATTATGCTTATATGATCGATAGAACGGCAATTACTATACTTATTGCTCTTATTATTATCAATCTAACTCATATTATTAGCCACATTATGCTTATAGGATCGATAGAACTACAATTACTATACTCATTACTCTTATTATTATCAATCTAACTCATATTATTAGCCATATTATGCTTATATGATCGATAGAACTACAATTACTATACTTATTACTCTTACTATTATCAATCGAAATCATATTATTAGCCATATTATGCTTATACGATCGATAGAACTACAATTACTATACTTATTAGTCTTATTATTATCAATCTAACTCACATTGTTAGCCATATTATGCTTATATGATCGATAGAACGACAATTACTATACTTATTACTCTTATTATTATCAATCTAACTCATATTATTTGCCATCTTATGCTTATATGATCGATAGAACGAAAATTACTATACACATTACTCTTATTATTATCAATCTAATTCATATTATTAGCCATGTTATGCTCATATGATCGATAGAACTACAATTACTATACTTATTATTCTTATTATTATCAATCGAACTCATATTATTAGCCATACTATGCTTATATGATCGACAGAACGACAATTACTATACTTATTGCACTCACTATTATCAATCTAACTCATATTATTAGCCATACTATGCTTATATGATCGACAGAACGACAATTACTATACTAATTACACTCACTATTATCAATCTAACTCATATTATTAGCCATATTATGCTTGTATGATCGGGAGAACGATAATTACTATACTTATTACTCTTATTATTATCAATCTAACTCATATTATTAATCATATTATGCTTATATGAGCAATAGAACTACAATTACTATACTTATTACACTCACTATTATGAATCTAACTCATATTATTAGCCATTCTATGCTTATAGGATCGACAGAACGACAATTACTATACTAATTACACTCACTATTATCAATCTAACTCATATTATTAGCCATATTATGCTTGTATGATCGGGAGAACGATAATTACTATACTTATTACTCTTATTATTATCAATCTAACTCATATTATTAATCATATTATGCTTATATGAGCAATAGAACTACAATTACTATACTTATTACACTCACTATTATGAATCTAACTCATATTATTAGCCATTCTATGCTTATAGGATCGACAGAACGACAATTACTATACTGATTACACTCACTATTATCAATCTAACTCATATTATTAACCATATTACGCAGATATGGTCGATAGAACGACAATTACTATACTTATTAGTCTTATTATTATCAATCTAACTCATATTATTAGCCATATTATGCTTATATGATCGATAGAACGACAATGACTATACCCCTTAGTCTTATTATTATCAATCTAACTCATATTATTAGCCATATTATGATTATATGATCGATAGAACGACAATTACTATACTTTTTACTCTTATTATTATCAATCTAACTCATATTATTAACCATATTATGCAGATATGATCGACCGAACGCCAATTACTATACTCATTACTCTTATTATTATCAATCTAACTCATATTGTTAGGCATATTATGCTTATATGATCGATAGAACGACAATTACTATACTCACTACTCTTATTATTATCAATCTAACTAATATTATTAGCCATATTATGCTTATGTGATCGATAGAACGACAATAACTATACTTATTACTCTTATTATTATCGGTCTAACTCATATTATTTGCCATATTATGCTTATAAGCTCGATAGAACGACAATTACTATACTTTTTACTCTTATTATTATCAATCTAACTCACATTATTAGCCATATTATGCTTATATGATCGGTAGAACGATAATTACTATACTTATTACTCTTATTATTATCAATCTAACTCATATTATTAGCCATATTATGCTTATATGATCGATAGAACGGCAATTACTATACTTATTGCTCTTATTATTATCAATCTAACTCATATTATTAGCCACATTATGCTTATAGGATCGATAGAACTACAATTACTATACTCATTACTCTTATTATTATCAATCTAACTCATATTATTAGCCATATTATGCTTATATGATCGATAGAACTACAATTACTATACTTATTACTCTTACTATTATCAATCGAAATCATATTATTAGCCATATTATGCTTATACGATCGATAGAACTACAATTACTATACTTATTAGTCTTATTATTATCAATCTAACTCACATTGTTAGCCATATTATGCTTATATGATCGATAGAACGACAATTACTATACTTATTACTCTTATTATTATCAATCTAACTCATATTATTTGCCATCTTATGCTTATATGATCGATAGAACGAAAATTAATATACACATTACTCTTATTATTATCAATCTAATTCATATTATTAGCCATGTTATGCTCATATGATCGATAGAACTACAATTACTATACTTATTACTCTTATTATTATCAATCGAACTCATATTATTAGCCATATTATGCTTATATGATCGATAGAACGACAATGACTATACCCCTTAGTCTTATTATTATCAATCTAACTCATATTATTAGCCATATTATGATTATATGATCGATAGAACGACAATTACTATACTTTTTACTCTTATTATTATCAATCTAACTCATATTATTAACCATATTATGCAGATATGATCGACCGAACGCCAATTACTATACTCATTACTCTTATTATT
The DNA here is from genome assembly GCF_050947335.1 of Megachile rotundata. Lineage (NCBI taxonomy): Eukaryota > Metazoa > Arthropoda > Insecta > Hymenoptera > Megachilidae > Megachile > Megachile rotundata. The sequence goes on along the minus strand of NW_027474969.1, from coordinate 4,877 downwards.
ATCAATCTAACTCATATTGTTAGGCATATTATGCTTATATGATCGATAGAACGGCAATTACTATACTCACTACTCTTATTATTATCAATCTAACTAATATTATTAGCCATATTATGCTTATGTGATCGATAGAACGACAATAACTATACTTATTACTCTTATTATTATCAGTCTAACTCATATTATTTGCCATATTATGCTTATAAGCTCGATAGAACGACAATTACTATACTTTTTACTCTTATTATTATCAATCTAACTCACATTATTAGCCATATTATGCTTATATGATCGACAGAACGACAATTACTATACTTATTACACTCACTATTATCAATCTAACTCATATTATTAGCCATATTATGCTTATATGATCGGTAGAACGATAATTACTATACTTATTACTCTTATTATTATCAATCTAACTCATATTATTAATCATATTATACTTATATGAGCAATAGAACTAAAATTACTATACTTACTACACTCGCTATTATCATTCTAACTCATATTATTAGCCATATTATGCTTATATGATCGATAGAACGACAATTACTATACTTATTGCACTCACTATTATCAATCTAACTCATATTATTAGCCATACTATGCTTATATGATCGACAGAACGACAATTACTATACTTATTACACTCACTATTATCAATCTAACTCATATTATTAGCCATATTATGCTTATATGATCGGTAGAACGATAATTACTATACTTATTACTCTTATTATTATCAATCTAACTCATATTATTAATCATATTATACTTATATGAGCAATAGAACTAAAATTACTATACTTACTACACTCGCTATTATCATTCTAACTCATATTATTAGCCATATTATGCTTATATGATCGATAGAACGACAATTACTATACTTTTTACTCTTATTATTATCAATCTAACTCATATTATTAGCCATATTATGCTTATATGATCGGTAGAACGATAATTACTATACTTATTACACTTATTATTATCAATCTAACTCATATTATTAGCCACATTATGCTTGTATGATCGGTGGAACGATAATTACTATTCTTAATACTCTTATTATTATCAATCTAACTCATATTATTAGCCATATTATGCTTATATGATCGATAGAACTACAATTACTATACTTATTACTCTTATTATTATCAATCTAACTCATATTATTAGCCATATTATGCTTATATGATCGATAGAACGACAATTACTATACTTTTTACTCTTATTATTATCAATCTAACTCATATTATTAGCCACATTATGCTTATATGATCGAGAGAACGACAATTACTATACTCCTTAATCTTATTATTATCAATCTAACTCACATTATTAGCCATATTATGCTTATATGATCGGTAGAACGATAATTACTATACTTATTACTCTTATTATTATCAATCTAACTCATATTATTAGCCATATTATGCTTATATGATCGATAGAACGGCAATTACTATACTTATTGCTCTTATTATTATCATCTAACTCATATTATTAGCCACATTATGCTTATAGGATCGATAGAACTACAATTACTATACTCATTACTCTTATTATTATCAATCTAACTCATATTATTAGCCATATTATGCTTATATGATCGATAGAACTACAATTACTATACTTATTACTCTTACTATTATCAATCGAAATCATATTATTAGCCATATTATGCTTATACGATCGATAGAACTACAATTACTATACTTATTAGTCTTATTATTATCAATCTAACTCACATTGTTAGCCATATTATGCTTATATGATCGATAGAACGACAATTACTATACTTATTACTCTTATTATTATCAATCTAACTCATATTATTTGCCATCTTATGCTTATATGATCGATAGAACGAAAATTACTATACACATTACTCTTATTATTATCAATCTAATTCATATTATTAGCCATGTTATGCTCATATGATCGATAGAACTACAATTACTATACTTATTACTCTTATTATTATCAATCGAACTCATATTATTAGCCATACTATGCTTATATGATCGACAGAACGACAATTACTATACTTATTGCACTCACTATTATCAATCTAACTCATATTATTAGCCATACTATGCTTATATGATCGACAGAACGACAATTACTATACTAATTACACTCACTATTATCAATCTAACTCATATTATTAGCCATATTATGCTTGTATGATCGGGAGAACGATAATTACTATACTTATTACTCTTATTATTATCAATCTAACTCATATTATTAATCATATTATGCTTATATGAGCAATAGAACTACAATTACTACACTTATTACACTCACTATTATGAATCTAACTCATATTATTAGCCATTCTATGCTTATAGGATCGACAGAACGACAATTACTATACTGATTACACTCACTATTATCAATCTAACTCATATTATTAACCATATTACGCAGATATGGTCGATAGAACGACAATTACTATACTTATTAGTCTTATTATTATCAATCTAACTCATATTATTAGCCATATTATGCTTATATGGTCGATAGAACGACAATTACTATACTTATTAGTCTTATTATTATCAATCTAACTCATATTATTAGCCATATTATGCTTATATGATCGATAGAACGACAATGACTATACCCCTTAGTCTTATTATTATCAATCTAACTCATATTATTAGCCATATTATGATTATATGATCGATAGAACGACAATTACTATACTTTTTACTCTTATTATTATCAATCTAACTCATATTATTAACCATATTATGCAGATATGATCGACCGAACGCCAATTACTATACTCATTACTCTTATTATTATCAATCTAACTCATATTGTTAGGCATATTATGCCTATATGATCGATAGAACGACAATTACTATACTCACTACTCTTATTATTATCAATCTAACTAATATTATTAGCCATATTATGCTTATGTGATCGATAGAACGACAATAACTATACTTATTACTCTTATTATTATCAGTCTAACTCATATTATTTGCCATATTATGCTTATAAGCTCGACAGAACGACAATTACTATACTTTTTACTCTTATTATTATCAATCTAACTCACATTATTAGCCATATTATGCTTATATGATCGGTAGAACGATAATTACTATACTTATTACTCTTATTATTATCAATCTAACTCATATTATTAGCCATATTATGCTTATATGATCGATAGAACGGCAATTACTATACTTATTGCTCTTATTATTATCAATCTAACTCATATTATTAGCCACATTATGCTTATAGGATCGATAGAACTACAATTACTATACTCATTACTCTTATTATTATCAATCTAACTCATATTATTAGCCATATTATGCTTATATGATCGATAGAACTACAATTACTATACTTATTACTCTTATTATTATCAATCGAACTCATATTATTAGCCATATTATGCTTGTATGATCGATAGAACTACAATTACTATACTTATTAGTCTTATTATTATCAATCTAACTCACATTGTTAGCCATATTATGCTTATATGATCGATGGAACGACAATTACTATACTTTATTACTCTTATTATTATCAATCTAACTCATATTATTTGCCATCTTATGCTTATATGATCGATAGAACGAAAATTACTATACTCATTACTCTTATTATTATCAATCTAACTCATATTATTAGCCATATTATGCTTATGTGATGAATAGAACGACAATTACTATACTTATTCCTCTTATTATTTTCAATATAACTCATATTATTAGCCATACTATGCTTATATGATCGATAGAACGACAATTTCTATGCTCACTACTCTTATTATTATCAATCTAACTGATATTATTAGCCATATTATGCTTATGTGATCGATAGAACGGCAATTACTATACTTACTGCTCTTATTATTATCAATCTAACTCATATTATTAGCCATATTATGCTTGTATGATCGAGAGAACGACAATGACTATACTCCTTAGTCTTATTATTATCAATCTAACTCATATTATTAGCCATATTATGATTATATGATCGATAGAACGACAATTACTATACTTTTTACTCTTATTATTATCAATCTAACTCATATTATTAACCATATTATGCAGATATGATCGACCGAACGCCAATTACTATACTCATTACTCTTATTATTATCAATCTAACTCATATTGTTAGCCATATTATGCTTATATGATCGATAGAACGACAATTACTATACTCACTACTCTTATTATTATCAATCTAACTAATATTATTAGCCATATTATGCTTATGTGATCGATAGAACGACAATTACTATACTTATTAATCTTATTATTATCAGTCTAACTCATATTATTTGCCATATTATGCTTATAAGCTCGATAGAACAACAATTACTATACTTATTGCTCTTATTATTATCAATCTAACTCATATTATTAGCCACATCATGCTTATAGGATCGATAGAACTACAATTACTATACTCATTACTCTTATTATTATCAATCTAACTCATATTATTAGGCATATTATGCTTATATGATCGATAGAACTACAATTACTATACTTATTACTCTTATTATTATCAATCGAACTCATATTATTAGCCATATTATGCTTGTATGATCGATAGAACTACAATTACTATACTTATTAGTCTTATTATTATCAATCTAACTCACATTGTTAGCCATATTATGCTTATATGATCGATAGAACGACAATTACTATACTTATTACTCTTATTATTATCAATCTAACTCATATTATTTGCCATCTTATGCTTATATGATCGATAGAACGAAAATTACTATACTCATTACTCTTATTATTATCAATCTAACTCATATTATTAGCCATATTATGCTTGTATGATCGATAGAACGACAATTACTA
>NW_027474968.1:0-20652 GCF_050947335.1 Megachile rotundata | reverse complement strand
AGTTAGATTGATAATAATAAGAGAAATAAGTATAGTAATTGTAGTTCTACCGATCATATAATCATAATATGGCTAATAATATGAGTTAGATTGATAACAGTGAGTGTAATAAGTATAGTAATTGTCGTTCTATCAATCATATAAGCATAATATGGCTAATAATATGAGTTAGATTGATAATAATAACAGTAATGAGTATAGTAGTTGTACTTCTATCGATCATATCTGCATAATATGGTTAATAATATAAGTTAGATTGATAATAATAAGAGAAGTAAGTATACTAATTGTAGTTCTACCGATCATATAAGCATAATATGGCTAATAATATGAGTTAGATTGATAATAATAAGACTAATAAGTATAGTAATTGTCGTTCTATCGATCATATAAGCATAATATGGCTAATAATATGAGTCAGATTGATAATAATAAGAGTAATAAGTATAGTAATTGTCGTTCTATCGATCATATCTGCATAATATGGTTAATAATATGAGTTAGATTGATAATAGTGAGTGTAATAAGTATAGTAATTGTCGTTCTGTCGATCATATAAGCATAATATGGCTAATAATACGAGTTAGATTGATAGTAATAACAGTAGTGAGTATAGTAATTGTCGTTCTATCGATCATATCTGCATAATATGGTTAATAATATGAGTTAGATTGATAATAATAAGACTAATAAGTATAGTAATTGTCGTTCTATCGATCATATAAGCATAGTATGGCTAATAATATGAGTTAGATTGATAATAATAAGGGTAATAAGTATAGTAATTGCCGTTCTATCGATCACATAAGCATAATATGGCTAATAAGACGAGTTAGATTGATAGTAATAACAGTAGTGAGTGCAGTAATTGTCGTTCTATCGATCATATAAGCATAATATGGCTAATAATATGAGTCAGATTGATAATAATAAGAGTAACAAGTATAGTAGTTGTCGTTCTATCGATCATATCTGCATAATATGGTTAATAATATGAGTTAGATTGATAATAGTGAGTGTAATAAGTATAGTAATTGTCGTTCTGTCGATCATATAAGCATAATATGGCTAATAATATGAGTTAGATTGATTATAATAAGAGTAATAAGTATAGTAATTGTCGTTCTATCGATCATATAAACATAATATTGCTAATAATATGAGTTAGATTGATAATAATAAGAGTAATAAGAATAGTAATTGTCGTTCTATCGATCATATAAGCATAATATTGCTAATAATATGAGTTAGATTGATAATAATAAGAGTAATGAGTATAGTAATTGTCGTTCTATCGATCATATAAGCATGGAATGGCTAATAACATGAGTTAGATTGATAATAATAAGAGTAATGAGTATAGTAATTGTCGTTCTATCGAACACATAAGCATAATATGGCTAATAATATGAGTTAGATTGATAGTAATAACAGTAGTGAGTATAGAAATTGTCGTTCTATCGATCATATCTGCATAATATGGTTAATAATATGAGTTAGATTGATAATAATAAGAGAAATAAGTATAGTAATTGTAGTTCTACCGATCATATAATCATAATATGGCTAATAATATGAGTTAGATTGATAACAGTGAGTGTAATAAGTATAGTAATTGTCGTTCTATCAATCATATAAGCATAATATGGCTAATAATATGAGTTAGATTGATAATAATAACAGTAATGAGTATAGTAGTTGTACTTCTATCGATCATATCTGCATAATATGGTTAATAACATAAGTTAGATTGATAATAATAAGAGAAATAAGTATACTAATTGTAGTTCTACCGATCATATAAGCATAATATGGCTAATAATATGAGTTAGATTGATAATAATAAGACTAATAAGTATAGTAATTGTCGTTCTATCGATCATATAAGCATAATATGGCTAATAATATGAGTCAGATTGATAATAATAAGAGTAATAAGTATAGTAATTGTCGGTCTATCGATCATATCTGCATAATATGGTTAATAATATGAGTTAGATTGATAATAGTGAGTGTAATAAGTATAGTAATTGTCGTTCTGTCGATCATATAAGCATAATATGGCTAATAATATGAGTTAGATTGATAATAATAAGAGTAATAAGTATAGTAATTGTCGTTCTATCGATCATATAAGCATAATATTGCTAATAATATGAGTTAGATTGATAATAATAAGAGTAATGAGTATAGTAATTGTCGTTCTATCGATCATATACGCATAGTATGGCTAATAACATGAGTTAGATTGATAATAATAAGAGTAATTAGTATAGTAATTGTCGTTCTATCGAACACATAAGCATAATATGGCTAATAATATGAGTTAGATTGATAGTAATAACAGTAGTGAGTATAGTAATTGTCGTTCTATCGATCATATAAGCATAATATGGCTAATAATATGAGTTAGATTGATAATAATAAGAGTAATGAGTATAGTAATTGTCGTTCTATCGATAATATAAGCATAATATGGCTAATAATATGAGTCAGATTGATAATAATAAGAGTAATAAGTATAGTAATTGTCGTTCTATCGATCATATCTGCATAATATGGTTAATAATATGAGTTAGATTGATAATAATAAGACTAATAAGTATAGTAATTGTCGTTCTATCGATCATATAAGCATAGTATGGCTAATAATATGAGTTAGATTGATAATAATAAGAGTAATAAGTATAGTAATTGCCGTTCTATCGATCACATAAGCATAATATGGCTAATAAGACGAGTTAGATTGATAGTAATAACAGTAGTGAGTGCAGTAATTGTCGTTCTATCGATCATATAAGCATAATATGGCTAATAATATGAGTCAGATTGATAATAATAAGAGTAACAAGTATAGTAATTGTCGTTCTATCGATCATATCTGCATAATATGGTTAATAATATGAGTTAGATTGATAATAGTGAGTGTAATAAGTATAGTAATTGTCGTTGTGTCGATCATATAAGCATAATATGGCTAATAATATGAGTTAGATTGATAATAATAAGAGTAATAAGTATAGTAATTGTCGTTCTATCGATCATATAAACATAATATTGCTAATAATAAGAGTTAGATTGATAATAAGAAGAGTAATAAGTATAGTAATTGTCGTTCTATCGATCATATAAGCATAATATTGCTAATAATATGAGTTAGATTGATAATAATAAGAGTAATGAGTATAGTAATTGTCGTTCTATCGATCATATAAGCATAGAATGGCTAATAACATGAGTTAGATTGATAATAATAAGAGTAATAAGTATAGTAATTGTCGTTCTATCGAACACATAAGCATAATATGGCTAATAATATGAGTTAGATTGATAGTAATAACAGTAGTGAGTATAGAAATTGTCGTTCTATCGATCATATAAGCATAATATGGCTAATAATATGAGTTAGATTGATAATAATAAGAGTAATGAGTATAGTAATTGTCGTTCTATCGATCATATAAGCATAATATGGCTAGTAATATGAGTCAGATTGATAATAATAAGAGTAATAAGTATAGTAATTGTCGTTCTATCGATCACATAAGCATAATATGGATAATAATACGAGTTAGATTGATAGTAATAACAGTAGTGAGTATAGTAATTCTCGTTCTATCGATCATATAAGCATAATATGTCTAATAATATGAGTTAGATTGATAATAATAAGAGTAATGAGTATAGTAATTGTCGTTCTATCGATCATATAAGCATAATATGGCTAATAATATGAGTTAAATTGATAATAATAACAGTAATGAGTATAGTAGTTGTAGTTCTATCGATCATATCTGCATAATATGGTTAATAATATGAGTTAGATTGATAATAATAAGAGAAATAAGTATAGTAATTGTAGTTCTACCGATCATATAATCATAATATGGCTAATAATATGAGTTAGATTGATAACAGTGAGTGTAATAAGTATAGTAATTGTCGTTCTATCAATCATATAAGCATAATATGGCTAATAATATGAGTTAGATTGATAATAATAACAGTAATGAGTATAGTAGTTGTACTTCTATCGATCATATCTGCATAATATGGTTAATAATATAAGTTAGATTGATAATAATAAGAGAAGTAAGTATACTAATTGTAGTTCTACCGATCATATAAGCATAATATGGCTAATAATATGAGTTAGATTGATAATAATAAGACTAATAAGTATAGTAATTGTCGTTCTATCGATCATATAAGCATAATATGGCTAATAATATGAGTCAGATTGATAATAATAAGAGTAATAAGTATAGTAATTGTCGTTCTATCGATCATATCTGCATAATATGGTTAATAATATGAGTTAGATTGATAATAGTGAGTGTAATAAGTATAGTAATTGTCGTTCTGTCGATCATATAAGCATAATATGGCTAATAATACGAGTTAGATTGATAGTAATAACAGTAGTGAGTATAGTAATTGTCGTTCTATCGATCATATCTGCATAATATGGTTAATAATATGAGTTAGATTGATAATAATAAGACTAATAAGTATAGTAATTGTCGTTCTATCGATCATATAAGCATAGTATGGCTAATAATATGAGTTAGATTGATAATAATAAGGGTAATAAGTATAGTAATTGCCGTTCTATCGATCACATAAGCATAATATGGCTAATAAGACGAGTTAGATTGATAGTAATAACAGCAGTGAGTGCAGTAATTGTCGTTCTATCGATCATATAAGCATAATATGGCTAATAATATGAGTCAGATTGATAATAATAAGAGTAACAAGTATAGTAATTGTCGTTCTATCGATCATATCTGCATAATATGGTTAATAATATGAGTTAGATTGATAATAGTGAGTGTAATAAGTATAGTAATTGTCGTTCTGTCGATCATATAAGCATAATATGGCTAATAATATGAGTTAGATTGATTATAATAAGAGTAATAAGTATAGTAATTGTCGTTCTATCGATCATATAAACATAATATTGCTAATAATATGAGTTAGATTGATAATAATAAGAGTAATAAGAATAGTAATTGTCGTTCTATCGATCATATAAGCATAATATTGCTAATAATATGAGTTAGATTGATAATAATAAGAGTAATGAGTATAGTAATTGTCGTTCTATCGATCATATAAGCATGGAATGGCTAATAACATGAGTTAGATTGATAATAATAAGAGTAATGAGTATAGTAATTGTCGTTCTATCGAACACATAAGCATAATATGGCTAATAATATGAGTTAGATTGATAGTAATAACAGTAGTGAGTATAGAAATTGTCGTTCTATCGATCATATAAGCATAATATGGCTAATAATATGAGTTAGATTGATAATAATAAGAGTAATGAGTATAGTAATTGTCGTTCTATCGATCATATAAGCATAATATGGCTAGTAATATGAGTCAGATTGATAATAATAAGAGTAATAAGTATAGTAATTGTCGTTCTATCGATCACATAAGCATAATATGGCTAATAATACGAGTTAGATTGATAGTAATAACAGTAGTGAGTATAGTAATTCTCGTTCTATCGATCATATAAGCATAATATGTCTAATAATATGAGTTAGATTGATAATAATAAGAGTAATGAGTATAGTAATTGTCGATCTATCGATCATATAAGCATAATATGGCTAATAATATGAGTTAAATTGATAATAATAACAGTAATGAGTATAGTAGTTGTAGTTCTATCGATCATATCTGCATAATATGGTTAATAATATGAGTTAGATTGATAATAATAAGAGAAATAAGTATAGTAATTGTAGTTCTACCGATCATATAATCATAATATGGCTAATAATATGAGTTAGATTGATAATAATAAGACTAATAAGTATAGTAATTGTCGTTCTATCGATCATATAAGCATAATATGGCTAATAATATGAGTCAGATTGATAATAATAAGAGTAATAAGTATAGTAATTGTCGTTCTATCGATCATATCTGCATAATATGGTTAATAATATGAGTTAGATTGATAATAGTGAGTGTAATAAGTATAGTAATTGTCGTTCTGTCGATCATATAAGCATAGTATGGCTAATAACATGAGTTAGATTGATAATAATAAGAGTAATAAGTATAGTAATTGTCGTCCTATCGATCACATAAGCATAATATGGCTAATAGTATGAGTTAGATTGATAGTAATAACAGTAGTGAGTATAGTAATTGTCGTTCTATCGATCATATAAGCATAATATGGCTAATAATATGAGTTAGATTGATAATAGTAAGAGTAATGAGTATAGCAATTGTAGGTCTATCTATCATATAAGCATAATATGGCTAATAATATGAGTTAGGTTGATAATAATAAGAGTAATAAGTATAGTAATTGTCGTTCTATCGATCATATCTGCATAATATGGTTAATAATATGAGTTAGATTGATAATAATAAGACTAATAAGTATAGTAATTGTCGTTCTATCGATCATATAAGCATAGTATGGCTAATAATATGAGTTAGATTGATAATAATAAGAGTAATAAGTATAGTAATTGCCGTTCTATCGATCACGTAAGCATAATATGGCTAATAAGACGAGTTAGATTGATAGTAATAACAGTAGTGAGTGCAGTAATTGTCGTTCTATCGATCATATAAGCATAATATGGCTAATAATATGAGTCAGATTGATAATAATAAGAGTAACAAGTATAGTAATTGTCGTTCTATCGATCATATCTGCATAATATGGTTAATAATATGAGTTAGATTGATAATAGTGAGTGTAATAAGTATAGTAATTGTCGTTGTGTCGATCATATAAGCATAATATGGCTAATAATATGAGTTAGATTGATAATAATAAGAGTAATAAGTATAGTAATTGTCGTTCTATCGATCATATAAACATAATATTGCTAATAATAAGAGTTAGATTGATAATAAGAAGAGTAATAAGTATAGTAATTGTCGTTCTATCGATCATATAAGCATAATATTGCTAATAATATGAGTTAGATTGATAATAATAAGAGTAATGAGTATAGTAATTGTCGTTCTATCGATCATATAAGCATAGAATGGCTAATAACATGAGTTAGATTGATAATAATAAGAGTAATAAGTATAGTAATTGTCGTTCTATCGAACACATAAGCATTATATGGCTAATAATATGAGTTAGATTGATAGTAATAACAGTAGTGAGTATAGAAATTGTCGTTCTATCGATCATATAAGCATAATATGGCTAATAATATGAGTTAGATTGATAATAATAAGAGTAATGAGTATAGTAATTGTCGTTCTATCGATCATATAAGCATAATATGGCTAGTAATATGAGTCAGATTGATAATAATAAGAGTAATAAGTATAGTAATTGTCGTTCTATCGATCACATAAGCATAATATGGATAATAATACGAGTTAGATTGATAGTAATAACAGTAGTGAGTATAGTAATTCTCGTTCTATCGATCATATAAGCATAATATGTCTAATAATATGAGTTAGATTGATAATAATAAGAGTAATGAGTATAGTAATTGTCGTTCTATCGATCATATAAGCATAATATGGCTAATAATATGAGTTAAATTGATAATAATAACAGTAATGAGTATAGTAGTTGTAGTTCTATCGATCATATCTGCATAATATGGTTAATAATATGAGTTAGATTGATAATAATAAGAGAAATAAGTATAGTAATTGTAGTTCTACCGATCATATAATCATAATATGGCTAATAATATGAGTTAGATTGATAACAGTGAGTGTAATAAGTATAGTAATTGTCGTTCTATCAATCATATAAGCATAATATGGCTAATAATATGAGTTAGATTGATAATAATAACAGTAATGAGTATAGTAGTTGTACTTCTATCGATCATATCTGCATAATATGGTTAATAATATAAGTTAGATTGATAATAATAAGAGAAGTAAGTATACTAATTGTAGTTCTACCGATCATATAAGCATAATATGGCTAATAATATGAGTTAGATTGATAATAATAAGACTAATAAGTATAGTAATTGTCGTTCTATCGATCATATAAGCATAATATGGCTAATAATATGAGTCAGATTGATAATAATAAGAGTAATAAGTATAGTAATTGTCGTTCTATCGATCATATCTGCATAATATGGTTAATAATATGAGTTAGATTGATAATAGTGAGTGTAATAAGTATAGTAATTGTCGTTCTGTCGATCATATAAGCATAATATGGCTAATAATACGAGTTAGATTGATAGTAATAACAGTAGTGAGTATAGTAATTGTCGTTCTATCGATCATATCTGCATAATATGGTTAATAATATGAGTTAGATTGATAATAATAAGACTAATAAGTATAGTAATTGTCGTTCTATCGATCATATAAGCATAGTATGGCTAATAATATGAGTTAGATTGATAATAATAAGGGTAATAAGTATAGTAATTGCCGTTCTATCGATCACATAAGCATAATATGGCTAATAAGACGAGTTAGATTGATAGTAATAACAGTAGTGAGTGCAGTAATTGTCGTTCTATCGATCATATAAGCATAATATGGCTAATAATATGAGTCAGATTGATAATAATAAGAGTAACAAGTATAGTAATTGTCGTTCTATCGATCATATCTGCATAATATGGTTAATAATATGAGTTAGATTGATAATAGTGAGTGTAATAAGTATAGTAATTGTCGTTCTGTCGATCATATAAGCATAATATGGCTAATAATATGAGTTAGATTGATTATAATAAGAGTAATAAGTATAGTAATTGTCGTTCTATCGATCATATAAACATAATATTGCTAATAATATGAGTTAGATTGATAATAATAAGAGTAATAAGAATAGTAATTGTCGTTCTATCGATCATATAAGCATAATATTGCTAATAATATGAGTTAGATTGATAATAATAAGAGTAATGAGTATAGTAATTGTCGTTCTATCGATCATATAAGCATGGAATGGCTAATAACATGAGTTAGATTGATAATAATAAGAGTAATGAGTATAGTAATTGTCGTTCTATCGAACACATAAGCATAATATGGCTAATAATATGAGTTAGATTGATAGTAATAACAGTAGTGAGTATAGAAATTGTCGTTCTATCGATCATATAAGCATAATATGGCTAATAATATGAGTTAGATTGATAATAATAAGAGTAATGAGTATAGTAATTGTCGTTCTATCGATCATATAAGCATAATATGGCTAGTAATATGAGTCAGATTGATAATAATAAGAGTAATAAGTATAGTAATTGTCGTTCTATCGATCACATAAGCATAATATGGCTAATAATACGAGTTAGATTGATAGTAATAACAGTAGTGAGTATAGTAATTCTCGTTCTATCGATCATATAAGCATAATATGTCTAATAATATGAGTTAGATTGATAATAATAAGAGTAATGAGTATAGTAATTGTCGATCTATCGATCATATAAGCATAATATGGCTAATAATATGAGTTAAATTGATAATAATAACAGTAATGAGTATAGTAGTTGTAGTTCTATCGATCATATCTGCATAATATGGTTAATAATATGAGTTAGATTGATAATAATAAGAGAAATAAGTATAGTAATTGTAGTTCTACCGATCATATAATCATAATATGGCTAATAATATGAGTTAGATTGATAACAGTGAGTGTAATAAGTATAGTAATTGTCGTTCTATCAATCATATAAGCATAATATGGCTAATAATATGAGTTAGATTGATAATAATAACAGTAATGAGTATAGTAGTTGTACTTCTATCGATCATATCTGCATAATATGGTTAATAACATAAGTTAGATTGATAATAATAAGAGAAATAAGTATACTAATTGTAGTTCTACCGATCATATAAGCATAATATGGCTAATAATATGAGTTAGATTGATAATAATAAGACTAATAAGTATAGTAATTGTCGTTCTATCGATCATATAAGCATAATATGGCTAATAATATGAGTCAGATTGATAATAATAAGAGTAATAAGTATAGTAATTGTCGTTCTATCGATCATATCTGCATAATATGGTTAATAATATGAGTTAGATTGATAATAGTGAGTGTAATAAGTATAGTAATTGTCGTTCTGTCGATCATATAAGCATAGTATGGCTAATAACATGAGTTAGATTGATAATAATAAGAGTAATAAGTATAGTAATTGTCGTCCTATCGATCACATAAGCATAATATGGCTAATAATATGAGTTAGATTGATAGTAATAACAGTAGTGAGTATAGTAATTGTCGTTCTATCGATCATATAAGCATAATATGGCTAATAATATGAGTTAGATTGATAATAGTAAGAGTAATGAGTATAGCAATTGTAGGTCTATCTATCATATAAGCATAATATGGCTAATAATATGAGTTAGGTTGATAATAATAAGAGTAATAAGTATAGTAATTGTCGTTCTATCGATCATATCTGCATAATATGGTTAATAATATGAGTTAGATTGATAATAGTGAGTGTAATAAGTATAGTAATTGTCGTTCTGTCGATCATATAAGCATAATTTGGCTAATAATATGAGTTAGATTGATAATAATAAGAGTAATAAGTATAGTAATTGTCGTTCTATCGATCATATAAGCATAATATTGCTAATAAAGTGAGTTAGATTGATAATAATAAGAGTAATGAGTATAGTAATTGTCGTTCTAACGATCATATAAGCATAGTATGGCTAATAACATGAGTTAGATTGATAATAATAAGAGTAATAAGTATAGTAATTGTCGTTCTATCGATCACATAAGCATAATATGGCTAATAATATGAGTTAGATTGATAGTAATAACAGTAGTGAGTATAGTAATTGTCGTTCTATCGATCATATAAGCATAATATGGCTAATAATATGAGTTAGATTGATAATAATAAGAGTAATGAGTATAGTAATTGTCGTTCTATCGATCATATAAGCATGGTATGGCTAATAACATGAGTTAGATTGATAATAATAAGAGTAATAAGTATAGTAATTGTCGTTCTATCGATCACATAAGCATAATATGGATAATAATACGAGTTAGATTGATAGTAATAACAGTAGTGAGTATAGTAATTCTCGTTCTATCGATCATATAAGCATAATATGTCTAATAATATGAGTTAGATTGATAATAATAAGAGTAATGGGTATAGTAATTGTCGATCTATCGATCATATAAGCATAATATGGCTAATAATATGAGTTAAATTGATAATAATAAGAGTAATAAGAATAGTAATTGTCGTTCTATCGATCATATCTGCATAATATGGTTAATAATATGAGTTAGATTGATAATAATAAGAGTAATAAGAATAGTAATTGTCGTTCTATCGATCATATAAGCATAATATTGCTAATAATATGAGTTAGATTGATAATAATAAGAGTAATGAGTATAGTAATTGTCGTTCTATCGATCATATAAGCATGGAATGGCTAATAACATGAGTTAGATTGATAATAATAAGAGTAATGAGTATAGTAATTGTCGTTCTATCGAACACATAAGCATAATATGGCTAATAATATGAGTTAGATTGATAGTAATAACAGTAGTGAGTATAGAAATTGTCGTTCTATCGATCATATAAGCATAATATGGCTAATAATATGAGTTAGATTGATAATAATAAGAGTAATGAGTATAGTAATTGTCGTTCTATCGATCATATAAGCATAATATGGCTAGTAATATGAGTCAGATTGATAATAATAAGAGTAATAAGTATAGTAATTGTCGTTCTATCGATCACATAAGCATAATATGGCTAATAATACGAGTTAGATTGATAGTAATAACAGTAGTGAGTATAGTAATTCTCGTTCTATCGATCATATAAGCATAATATGTCTAATAATATGAGTTAGATTGATAATAATAAGAGTAATGAGTATAGTAATTGTCGATCTATCGATCATATAAGCATAATATGGCTAATAATATGAGTTAAATTGATAATAATAACAGTAATGAGTATAGTAGTTGTAGTTCTATCGATCATATCTGCATAATATGGTTAATAATATGAGTTAGATTGATAATAATAAGAGAAATAAGTATAGTAATTGTAGTTCTACCGATCATATAATCATAATATGGCTAATAATATGAGTTAGATTGATAACAGTGAGTGTAATAAGTATAGTAATTGTCGTTCTGTCGATCATATAAGCATAGTATGGCTAATAACATGAGTTAGATTGATAATAATAAGAGTAATAAGTATAGTAATTGTCGTTCTATCGATCATATAAGCATAATATTGCTAATAAAGTGAGTTAGATTGATAATAATAAGAGTAATGAGTATAGTAATTGTCGTTCTAACGATCATATAAGCATAGTATGGCTAATAACATGAGTTAGATTGATAATAATAAGAGTAATAAGTATAGTAATTGTCGTTCTATCGATCACATAAGCATAATATGGCTAATAATATGAGTTAGATTGATAGTAATAACAGTAGTGAGTATAGTAATTGCCGTTCTATCGATCATATAAGCATAATATGGCTAATAATATGAGTTAGATTGATAATAATAAGAGTAATGAGTATAGTAATTGTCGTTCTATCGATCATATAAGCATGGTATGGCTAATAACATGAGTTAGATTGATAATAATAAGAGTAATAAGTATAGTAATTGTCGTTCTATCGATCACATAAGCATAATATGGATAATAATACGAGTTAGATTGATAGTAATAACAGTAGTGAGTATAGTAATTCTCGTTCTATCGATCATATAAGCATAATATGTCTAATAATATGAGTTAGATTGATAATAATAAGAGTAATGAGTATAGTAATTGTCGTTCTATCGATCATATAAGCATAATATGGCTAATAATATGAGTTAAATTGATAATAATAACAGTAATGAGTATAGTAGTTGTAGTTCTATCGATCATATCTGCATAATATGGTTAATAATATGAGTTAGATTGATAATAATAAGAGAAATAAGTATAGTAATTGTAGTTCTACCGATCATATAATCATAATATGGCTAATAATATGAGTTAGATTGATAACAGTGAGTGTAATAAGTATAGTAATTGTCGTTCTATCAATCATATAAGCATAATATGGCTAATAATATGAGTTAGATTGATAATAATAACAGTAATGAGTATAGTAGTTGTACTTCTATCGATCATATCTGCATAATATGGTTAATAATATAAGTTAGATTGATAATAATAAGAGAAATAAGTATACTAATTGTAGTTCTACCGATCATATAAGCATAATATGGCTAATAATATGAGTTAGATTGATAATAATAAGACTAATAAGTATAGTAATTGTCGTTCTATCGATCATATAAGCATAATATGGCTAATAATATGAGTCAGATTGATAATAATAAGAGTAATAAGTATAGTAATTGTCGTTCTATCGATCATATCTGCATAATATGGTTAATAATATGAGTTAGATTGATAATAGT
Organism: Megachile rotundata; assembly: GCF_050947335.1. Lineage (NCBI taxonomy): Eukaryota > Metazoa > Arthropoda > Insecta > Hymenoptera > Megachilidae > Megachile > Megachile rotundata. Next base: position 7,188 of record NW_027474968.1, on the reverse strand, counting down.
GAGTGTAATAAGTATAGTAATTGTCGTTCTGTCGATCATATAAGCATAATATGGCTAATAATACGAGTTAGATTGATAGTAATAACAGTAGTGAGTATAGTAATTGTCGTTCTATCGATCATATAAGCATAATATTGCTAATAATATGAGTTAGATTGATAATAATAAGAGTAATGAGTATAGTAATTGTCGTTCTATCGATCATATACGCATAGTATGGCTAATAACGTGAGTTAGATTGATAATAATAAGAGTAATTAGTATAGTAATTGTCGTTCTATCGAACACATAAGCATAATATGGCTAATAATATGAGTTAGATTGATAGTAATAACAGTAGTGAGTATAGTAATTGTCGTTCTATCGATCATATAAGCGTAATATGGCTAATAATATGAGTTAGATTGATAATAATAAGAGTAATGAGTATAGTAATTGTCGTTCTATCGATCATATAAGCATAATATGGCTAATAATATGAGTCAGATTGATAATAATAAGAGTAATAAGTATAGTAATTGTCGTTCTATCGATCATATCTGCATAATATGGTTAATAATATGAGTTAGATTGATAATAATAAGACTAATAAGTATAGTAATTGTCGTTCTATCGATCATATAAGCATAGTATGGCTAATAATATGAGTTCGATTGATAATAATAAGGGTAATAAGTATAGTAATTGCCGTTCTATCGATCACATAAGCATAATATGGCTAATAAGACGAGTTAGATTGATAGTAATAACAGTAGTGAGTGCAGTAATTGTCGTTCTATCGATCATATAAGCATAATATGGCTAATAATATGAGTCAGATTGATAATAATAAGAGTAACAAGTATAGTAATTGTCGTTCTATCGATCATATCTGCATAATATGGTTAATAATATGAGTTAGATTGATAATAGTGAGTGTAATAAGTATAGTAATTGTCGTTCTGTCGATCATATAAGCATAATATGGCTAATAATATGAGTTAGATTGATAATAATAAGAGTAATAAGTATAGTAATTGTCGTTCTATCGATCATATAAACATAATATTGCTAATAATATGAGTTAGATTGATAATAATAAGAGTAATAAGAATAGTAATTGTCGTTCTATCGATCATATAAGCATAATATTGCTAATAATATGAGTTAGATTGATAATAATAAGAGTAATGAGCATAGTAATTGTCGTTCTATCGATCATATAAGCATAGAATGGCTAATAACATGAGTTAGATTGATAATAATAAGAGTAATGAGTATAGTAATTGTCGTTCTATCGAACACATAAGCATAATATGGCTAATAATATGAGTTAGATTGATAGTAATAACAGTAGTGAGTATAGAAATTGTCGTTCTATCGATCATATAAGCATAATATGGCTAATAATATGAGTTAGATTGATAATAATAAGAGTAATGAGTATAGTAATTGTCGTTCTACCGATCATATAATCATAATATGGCTAATAATATGAGTTAGATTGATAACAGTGAGTGTAATAAGTATAGTAATTGTCGTTCTATCAATCATATAAGCATAATATGGCTAATAATATGAGTTAGATTGATAATAATAACAGTAATGAGTATAGTAGTTGTACTTCTATCGATCATATCTGCATAATATGGTTAATAATATAAGTTAGATTGATAATAATAAGAGAAATAAGTATACTAATTGTAGTTCTACCGATCATATAAGCATAATATGGCTAATAATATGAGTTAGATTGATAATAATAAGACTAATAAGTATAGTAATTGTCGTTCTATCGATCATATAAGCATAATATGGCTAATAATATGAGTCAGATTGATAATAATAAGAGTAATAAGTATAGTAATTGTCGTTCTATCGATCATATCTGCATAATATGGTTAATAATATGAGTTAGATTGATAATAGTGAGTGTAATAAGTATAGTAATTGTCGTTCTGTCGATCATATAAGCATAGTATGGCTAATAACATGAGTTAGATTGATAATAATAAGAGTAATAAGTATAGTAATTGTCGTTCTATCGATCACATAAGCATAATATGGCTAATAATATGAGTTAGATTGATAGTAATAACAGTAGTGAGTATAGTAATTGTCGTTCTATCGATCATATAAGCATAATATGGCTAATAATATGAGTTAGATTGATAATAGTAAGAGTAATGAGTATAGCAATTGTCGGTCTATCTATCATATAAGCATAATATGGCTAATAATATGAGTTAGGTTGATAATAATAAGAGTAATAAGTATAGTAATTGTCGTTCTATCGATCATATCTGCATAATATGGTTAATAATATGAGTTAGATTGATAATAGTGAGTGTAATAAGTATAGTAATTGTCGTTCTGTCGATCATATAAGCATAATTTGGCTAATAATATGAGTTAGATTGATAATAATAAGAGTAATAAGTATAGTAATTGTCGTTCTATCGATCATATAAGCATAATATTGCTAATAAAGTGAGTTAGATTGATAATAATAAGAGTAATGAGTATAGTAATTGTCGTTCTATCGATCATATAAGCATAGTATGGCTAATAACATGAGTTAGATTGATAATAATAAGAGTAATAAGTATAGTAATTGTCGTTCTATCGATCACATAAGCATAATATGGCTAATAATATGAGTTAAATTGATAATAATAACAGTAATGAGTATAGTAGTTGTAGTTCTATCGATCATATCTGCATAATATGGTTAATAATATGAGTTAGATTGATAATAATAAGAGAAATAAGTATAGTAATTGTCGTTCTATCGATCATATAATCATAATATGGTTAACAATATGAGTTAGATGGATAATAATAAGAGAAATAAGTATAGTAATTGTAGTTCTACCGTTCATATAAGCATATTATGGCTAATAATATCAGTTCGATTGATAATAATAAGACTAATAAGTATAGTAATTGTCGTTCTATCGATCATATAAGCATAGTATGGCTAATAATATGAGTTAGATTGATAATAATAAGGGTAATAAGTATAGTAATTGCCGTTCTATCGATCACATAAGCATAATATGGCTAATAAGACGAGTTAGATTGATAGTAATAACAGTAGTGAGTGCAGTAATTGTCGTTCTATCGATCATATAAGCATAATATGGCTAATAATATGAGTCAGATTGATAATAATAAGAGTAACAAGTATAGTAATTGTCGTTCTATCGATCATATCTGCATAATATGGTTAATAATATGAGTTAGATTGATAATAGTGAGTGTAATAAGTATAGTAATTGTCGTTCTGTCGATCATATAAGCATAATATGGCTAATAATATGAGTTAGATTGATTATAATAAGAGTAATAAGTATAGTAATTGTCGTTCTATCGATCATATAAACATAATATTGCTAATAATATGAGTTAGATTGATAATAATAAGAGTAATAAGAATAGTAATTGTCGTTCTATCGATCATATAAGCATAATATTGCTAATAATATGAGTTAGATTGATAATAATAAGAGTAATGAGTATAGTAATTGTCGTTCTATCGATCATATAAGCATGGAATGGCTAATAACATGAGTTAGATTGATAATAATAAGAGTAATGAGTATAGTAATTGTCGTTCTATCGAACACATAAGCATAATATGGCTAATAATATGAGTTAGATTGATAGTAATAACAGTAGTGAGTATAGAAATTGTCGTTCTATCGATCATATAAGCATAATATGGCTAATAATATGAGTTAGATTGATAATAATAAGAGTAATGAGTATAGTAATTGTCGTTCTATCGATCATATAAGCATAATATGGCTAGTAATATGAGTCAGATTGATAATAATAAGAGTAATAAGTATAGTAATTGTCGTTCTATCGATCACATAAGCATAATATGGCTAATAATACGAGTTAGATTGATAGTAATAACAGTAGTGAGTATAGTAATTCTCGTTCTATCGATCATATAAGCATAATATGTCTAATAATATGAGTTAGATTGATAATAATAAGAGTAATGAGTATAGTAATTGTCGATCTATCGATCATATAAGCATAATATGGCTAATAATATGAGTTAAATTGATAATAATAACAGTAATGAGTATAGTAGTTGTAGTTCTATCGATCATATCTGCATAATATGGTTAATAATATGAGTTAGATTGATAATAATAAGAGAAATAAGTATAGTAATTGTAGTTCTACCGATCATATAATCATAATATGGCTAATAATATGAGTTAGATTGATAACAGTGAGTGTAATAAGTATAGTAATTGTCGTTCTATCAATCATATAAGCATAATATGGCTAATAATATGAGTTAGATTGATAATAATAACAGTAATGAGTATAGTAGTTGTACTTCTATCGATCATATCTGCATAATATGGTTAATAACATAAGTTAGATTGATAATAATAAGAGAAATAAGTATACTAATTGTAGTTCTACCGATCATATAAGCATAATATGGCTAATAATATGAGTTAGATTGATAATAATAAGACTAATAAGTATAGTAATTGTCGTTCTATCGATCATATAAGCATAATATGGCTAATAATATGAGTCAGATTGATAATAATAAGAGTAATAAGTATAGTAATTGTCGTTCTATCGATCATATCTGCATAATATGGTTAATAATATGAGTTAGATTGATAATAGTGAGTGTAATAAGTATAGTAATTGTCGTTCTGTCGATCATATAAGCATAGTATGGCTAATAACATGAGTTAGATTGATAACAATAAGAGTAATAAGTATAGTAATTGTCGTTCTATCGATCACATAAGCATAATATGGCTAATAATATGAGTTAGATTGATAGTAATAACAGTAGTGAGTATAGTAATTGTCGTTCTATCGATCATATAAGCATAATATGGCTAATAATATGAGTTAGATTGATAATAGTAAGAGTAATGAGTATAGCAATTGTAGGTCTATCTATCATATAAGCATAATATGGCTAATAATATGAGTTAGGTTGATAATAATAAGAGTAATAAGTATAGTAATTGTCGTTCTATCGATCATATCGGCATAATATGGTTAATAATATGAGTTAGATTGATAATAGTGAGTGTAATAAGTATAGTAATTGTCGTTCTGTCGATCATATAAGCATAATTTGGCTAATAATATGAGTTAGATTGATAATAATAAGAGTAATAAGTATAGTAATTGTCGTTCTATCGATCATATAAGCATAATATTGCTAATAAAGTGAGTTAGATTGATAATAATAAGAGTAATGAGTATAGTAATTGTCGTTCTAACGATCATATAAGCATAGTATGGCTAATAACATGAGTTAGATTGATAATAATAAGAGTAATAAGTATAGTAATTGTCGTTCTATCGATCACATAAGCATAATATGGCTAATAATATGAGTTAGATTGATAGTAATAACCGTAATGAGTATAGTAATTGTCGTTCTATCGATCATATACGCATAGTATGGCTAATAACATGAGTTAGATTGATAATAATAAGAGTAATTAGTATAGTAATTGTCGTTCTATCGAACACATAAGCATAATATGGCTAATAATATGAGTTAGATTGATAGTAATAACAGTAGTGAGTATAGTAATTGTCGTTCTATCGATCATATAAGCGTAATATGGCTAATAATATGAGTTAGATTGATAATAATAAGAGTAATGAGTATAGTAATTGTCGTTCTATCGATCATATAAGCATAATATGGCTAATAATATGAGTCAGATTGATAATAATAAGAGTAATAAGTATAGTAATTGTCGTTCTATCGATCATATCTGCATAATATGGTTAATAATATGAGTTAGATTGATAATAATAAGACTAATAAGTATAGTAATTGTCGTTCTATCGATCATATAAGCATAGTATGGCTAATAATATGAGTTAGATTGATAATAATAAGGGTAATAAGTATAGTAATTGCCGTTCTATCGATCACATAAGCATAATATGGCTAATAAGACGAGTTAGATTGATAGTAATAACAGTAGTGAGTGCAGTAATTGTCGTTCTATCGATCATATAAGCATAATATGGCTAATAATATGAGTCAGATTGATAATAATAAGAGTAACAAGTATAGTAATTGTCGTTCTATCGATCATATCTGCATAATATGGTTAATAATATGAGTTAGATTGATAATAGTGAGTGTAATAAGTATAGTAATTGTCGTTCTGTCGATCATATAAGCATAATATGGCTAATAATATGAGTTAGATTGATAATAATAAGAGTAATAAGTATAGTAATTGTCGTTCTATCGATCATATAAACATAATATTGCTAATAATATGAGTTAGATTGATAATAATAAGAGTAATAAGAATAGTAATTGTCGTTCTATCGATCATATAAGCATAATATTGCTAATAATATGAGTTAGATTGATAATAATAAGAGTAATGAGTATAGTAATTGTCGTTCTATCGATCATATAAGCATAGAATGGCTAATAACATGAGTTAGATTGATAATAATAAGAGTAATGAGTATAGTAATTGTCGTTCTATCGAACACATAAGCATAATATGGCTAATAATATGAGTTAGATTGATAGTAATAACAGTAGTGAGTATAGAAATTGTCGTTCTATCGATCATATAAGCATAATATGGCTAATAATATGAGTTAGATTGATAATAATAAGAGTAATGAGTATAGTAATTGTCGTTCTATCGATCATATAAGCATAATATGGCTAGTAATATGAGTCAGATTGATAATAATAAGAGTAATAAGTATAGTAATTGTCGTTCTATCGATCACATAAGCATAATATGGCTAATAATACGAGTTAGATTGATAATAATAAGAGTAATAAGTATAGTAATTGTCGTTCTATCGATCATATCTGCATAATATGGTTAATAATATGAGTTAGATTGATAATAGTGAGTGTAATAAGTATAGTAATTGTCGTTCTGTCGATCATATAAGCATAGTATGGCTAATAACATGAGTTAGATTGATAATAATAAGAGTAATAAGTATAGTAACTGTCGTTCTATCGATCACATAAGCATAATATGGCTAATAATATGAGTTAGATTGATAGTAATAACAGTAGTGAGTATAGTAATTGTCGTTCTATCGATCATATAAGCATAATATGGCTAATAATATGAGTTAGATTGATAATAGTAAGAGTAATGAGTATAGCAATTGTCGGTCTATCTATCATATAAGCATAAT
>NW_027474967.1:0-20722 GCF_050947335.1 Megachile rotundata | reverse complement strand
CCATATTATGCTTATATGATCGATAGAACGACATTTACTATACTTATTACTCTTATTATTATCAATCTAACTCATATTATTAGCCAAATTATGCTTATATGATCGATAGAACGACAATTACTATACTTATTACTCTTATTATTATCAATCTAACTCATATTATTAGCCATATTATGCTTACATGATCGATAGAACGACATTTACTATACTTATTACTCTTATTATTATCAATCTAACTCATATTATTAGCCATATTATGTTTATATGATCGACAGAACGACAATTACTATTCTTATTACACTCCCTGTTATCAATCTAACTCATATTATTAACCATATTATGCTTATATGATCGGTAGAACGATAATTACTATACTTATTACTCTTATCATTATCAATCTAACTCATATTATTAGCCAAATTATGCTTATATGATCGATAGAACGACAATTACTATACTGATTACTCTTATTATTATCAATCTAACTCATATTATTAGCCATATTATGCTTATATAATCGACAGAACGACAATTACTATTCTTATTACACTCCCTGTTATCAATCTAACTCAAATTATTAACCATATTATGCTTATATGATCGGTAGAACGATAATTACTATACTTATTACTCATAGCATTACCAATCTAACTCATATTATTAGCCATATTATGCTTATATGATCGATAGAACGACAATTACTATACTCATTACTCTTATTATTATCAATCTAACTCATATTATTAGCCATATTATGCTTATATGATCGATAGGACGACAATTACTGTACTTATTACTCTTATTATTATCAATCTAACTCATATTATTAGCCATATTATGCTTATATGATCGATAGAACGACAATTACTATACTCACTACTCTTATTATTATCAATCTAACTCATATCATTTGCCATATTATGCTTATATGATCGATGGGACGACAATTACTATACTTATTATTCTTATTATTATCAATCTAACTCATATTATTAGCCATATTATGCTTATATGATCGACAGAACGACAATTACTATTCTTATTACACTCCCTGTGATCAATCTAACTCATATTATTAACCATATTATGCATATATGATCGGTAGAACGATAATTACTATACTTATTACTCTTATTATTATCAATCTAACTCATATTATTAGCCAATTATGCTTATATGATCGATAGAACGACATTTACTATACTTATTACTCTTCTTATTATCAATTTAACCCATATTATTAGCCATATTATGCTTATATGATCGATAGGACGACAATTACTGTACTTATTACTCTTATTATTATCAATCTAACTCATATTATTAGCCATATTATGCTTATATGATCGACAGAACGACAATTACTATACTCACTACTCTTATTATTATCAATCTAACTCATATCATTTGCCATATTATGCTTATATGATCGATGGGACGACAATTACTATACTTATTATTCTTATTATTATCAATCTAACTCATATTATTAGCCATATTATGCTTATATGATCGACAGAACGACAATTACTATTCTTATTACACTCCCTGTGATCAATCTAACTCATATTATTAACCATATTATGCATATATGATCGGTAGAACGATAATTACTATACTTATTACTCTTATTATTATCAATCTAACTCATATTATTAGCCAATTATGCTTATATGATCGATAGAACGACATTTACTATACTTATTTCTCTTCTTATTATCAATTTAACCATATTATTAGCCATATTATGCAGATATGATCGATAGAACGACAATTACTATACTCATTACTCTTATTATTATCAATCTAACTCATATTATTAGCCATATTATGCTTATATGATCGACAGAACGACAATTACTATTCTTATTACACTCCCTGTTATCAATCTAACTCATATTATTAACCATATTATGCATATATGATCGGTAGAACGATAATTACTATACTTATTACTCTTATTATTATCAATCTAACTCATATTATTAGCCAATTATGCTTATATGATCGATAGAACGACATTTACTATACTTATTACTCTTCTTATTATCAATTTAACTCATATTATTAGCCATATTATGCTTATATGATCGATAGAACGACATTTACTATACTTATTACTCTTATTATTATCAATCTAACTCATATTATTAGCCATATTATGCTTATATGATCGATAGAACGACATTTACTATACTTATTACTCTTATTATTATCAATCTAACTCATATTATTAGCCATATTATGCTTATATGATCGATAGAACTACACTTACTATACTCATTGCTCTTATTATTATCAATCTAACTCATATTATTAGCCATATTATGCTTATATGATCGATAGAACGACAATTACTATACTCAGTACTCTTATTATTATCAATCTAACTCATATTATTAGTCATATTATGCTTCTATGATCGATGGGACGACAATTACTATACTTATTATTCTTATTATTATCAATCTAACTCATCTTATTAGCCATATTATGCTTATATGATCGGTAGAACGATAATTACTATACTTATTACTCTTATTATTATCAATCTAACTCATATTATTAGCCAAATTATGCTTATATGATCGATAGAACGACAATTACTATACTTATTACTCTTATTATTATCAATCTAACTCATATTATTAGCCATATTATGCTTATATAATCGACAGAACGACAATTACTATTCTTATTACACTCCTTGTTATCAATCTAACTCATATTATTAACCATATTATGCTTATATGATCGGTAGAACGATAATTACTATACTTATTACTCTTATTATTATCAATCTAACTCATATTATTAGCCATATTATGCTTATATGATCCATAGAACGACAATTACTATACTCATTACTCTTATTATTATAAATCTAACTCATTTTATTGGCCATATTATGCTTATATGATCGATAGGACGACAATTACTATACTTATTACTCTTATTATTATCAATCTAATTCATATTATTAGCCAAATTATGCTTATATGATCGATAGAACGACAATTACTATACTTATTACTCTTATTATTATCAATCTAACTCATATTATTAGCCATATTATGCTTATATGATCGATAGAACGACAATTACTATACTTATTACTCTTATTATTATCAATCTAACTCATATTATTAGCCAATTATGCTTATATGATCGATAGAACGACATTTACTATACTTATTTCTCTTCTTATTATCAATTTAACCCATATTATTAGCCATATTATGCAGATATGATCGATAGAACGACAATTACTATACTCATTACTCTTATTATTATCAATCTAACTCATATTATTAGCCATATTATGCTTATATGATCGACAGAACGACAATTACTATTCTTATTACACTCCCTGTTATCAATCTAACTCATATTATTAACCATATTATGCATATATGATCGGTAGAACGATAATTACTATACTTATTACTCTTATTATTATCAATCTAACTCATATTATTAGCCAATTATGCTTATATGATCGATAGAACGACATTTACTATACTTATTACTCTTCTTATTATCAATTTAACTCATATTATTAGCCATATTATGCTTATATGATCGATAGAACGACATTTACTATACTTATTACTCTTATTATTATCAATCTAACTCATATTATTAGCCATATTATGCTTATATGATCGATAGAACGACATTTACTATACTTATTACTCTTATTATTATCAATCTAACTCATATTATTAGCCATATTATGCTTATATGATCGATAGAACTACACTTACTATACTCATTACTCTTATTATTATCAATCTAACTCATATTATTAGCCATATTATGCTTATATGATCGATAGAACGACAATTACTATACTCAGTACTCTTATTATTATCAATCTAACTCATATTATTAGTCATATTATGCTTCTATGATCGATGGGACGACAATTACTATACTTATTATTCTTATTATTATCAATCTAACTCATATTATTAGCCATATTATGCTTATATGATCGGTAGAACGATAATTACTATACTTATTACTCTTATTATTATCAATCTAACTCATATTATTAGCCAAATTATGCTTATATGATCGATAGAACGACAATTACTATACTTATTACTCTTATTACTATCAATCTAACTCATATTATTAGCCATATTATGCTTATATAATCGACAGAACGACAATTACTATTCTTATTACACTCCTTGTTATCAATCTAACTCATATTATTAACCATATTATGCTTATATGATCGGTAGAACGATAATTACTATACTTATTACTCTTATTATTATCAATCTAACTCATATTATTAGCCATATTATGCTTATATGATCCATAGAACGACAATTACTATACTCATTACTCTTATTATTATAAATCTAACTCATTTTATTGGCCATATTATGCTTATATGATCGATAGGACGACAATTACTATACTTATTACTCTTATTATTATCAATCTAATTCATATTATTAGCCAAATTATGCTTATATGATCGATAGAACGACAATTACTATACTTATTACTCTTATTATTATCAATCTAACTCATATCATTAGCCATATTATGCTTATATGATCGATAGAACGACATTTACTATACTTATTACTCTTATTATTATCAATCTAACTCATATTATTAGCCATATTATGCTTATATGATCGATAGAACTACATTTACTATACTCATTACTCTTATTATTATCAATCTAACTCATATTATTAGCCATATTATGCTTATATGATCGATAGAACGACAATTACTATACTTATTACTCTTATTATTATCAATCTAACTCATATTATTAGCCATATTATGCTTATATGATCGACAGAACGACAATTACTATACTTATTACACTCACTATTATCAATCTAACTCATATTATTAACCATATTATGCAGATATGATCGATAGAACGACAATTACTATACTCATTACTCTTATTATTATCAATCTAACTCATATTATTAGCCATATTATGCTTATATAATCGACAGAACGACAATTACTATTCTTATTACACTCCCTGTTATCAATCTAACTCATATTATTAACCATATTATGCTTATATGATCGGTAGAACGATAATTACTATACTTATTACTCTTATTATTATCAATCTAACTCATATTATTAGCCAATTATGCTTATATGATCGATAGAACGACATTTACTATACTTATTACTCTTCTTATTATCAATTTAACTCATATTATTAGCCATATTATGCTTATATGATCGATAGAACGACATTTACTATACTTATTACTCTTATTATTATCAATCTAACTCATATTATTAGCCATATTATGCTTATATGATCGATAGAACGACATTTACTATACTTATTACTCTTATTATTATCAATCTAACTCATATTATTAGCCATATTATGCTTATATGATCGATAGAACGACAATTACTATACTCATTACTCTTATTATTATCAATCTAACTCATATTATTAGCCATATTATGCTTATATGATCGATAGGACGACAATTACTGTACTTATTACTCTTATTATTATCAATCTAACTCATATTATTAGCCATATTATGCTTATATGATCGATAGAACGACAATTACTATACTCACTACTCTTATTATTATCAATCTAACTCATATTATTAGCCATATTATGCTTATATGATCGATGGGACGACAATTACTATACTTATTATTCTTATTATTATCAATCTAACTCATATTATTAGCCATATTATGCTTATATGATCGACAGAACGACAATTACTATTCTTATTACACTCCCTGTTATCAATCTAACTCATATTATTAACCATATTATGCATATATGATCGGTAGAACGATAATTACTATACTTATTACTATTATTATTATCAATCTAACTCATATTATTAGCCAATTATGCTTATATGATCGATAGAACGACATTTACTATACTTATTACTCTTCTTATTATCAATTTAACTCATATTATTAGCCATATTATGCTTATATGATCGATAGAACGACATTTACTATACTTATTACTCTTATTATTATCAATCTAACTCATATTATTAGCCAAATTATGCTTATATGATCGATAGAACGACAATTACTATACTTATTACTCTTATTATTATCAATCTAACTCATATTATTAGCCATATTATGCTTACATGATCGATAGAACGACATTTACTATACTTATTACTCTTATTATTATCAATCTAACTCATATTATTAGCCATATTATGTTTATATGATCGACAGAACGACAATTACTATTCTTATTACACTCCCTGTTATCAATCTAACTCATATTATTAACCATATTATGCTTATATGATCGGTAGAACGATAATTACTATACTTATTACTCTTATCATTATCAATCTAACTCATATTATTAGCCAAATTATGCTTATATGATCGATAGAACGACAATTACTATACTGATTACTCTTATTATTATCAATCTAACACATATTATTAGCCATATTATGCTTATATAATCGACAGAACGACAATTACTATTCTTATTACACTCCCTGTTATCAATCTAACTCAAATTATTAACCATATTATGCTTATATGATCGGTAGAACGATAATTACTATACTTATTACTCATAGCATTACCAATCTAACTCATATTATTAGCCATATTATGCTTATATGATCGATAGAACGACAATTACTATACTCATTACTCTTATTATTATCAATCTAACTCATATTATTAGCCATATTATGCTTATATGATCGATAGGACGACAATTACTGTACTTATTACTCTTATTATTATCAATCTAACTCATATTATTAGCCATATTATGCTTATATGATCGATAGAACGACAATTACTATACTCACTACTCTTATTATTATCAATCTAACTCATATCATTTGCCATATTATGCTTATATGATCGATGGGACGACAATTACTATACTTATTATTCTTATTATTATCAATCTAACTCATATTATTAGCCATATTATGCTTATATGATCGACAGAACGACAATTACTATTCTTATTACACTCCCTGTGATCAATCTAACTCATATTATTAACCATATTATGCATATATGATCGGTAGAACGATAATTACTATACTTATTACTCTTATTATTATCAATCTAACTCATATTATTAGCCAATTATGCTTATATGATCGATAGAACGACATTTACTATACTTATTACTCTTCTTATTATCAATTTAACCCATATTATTAGCCATATTATGCTTATATGATCGATAGGACGACAATTACTGTACTTATTACTCTTATTATTATCAATCTAACTCATATTATTAGCCATATTATGCTTATATGATCGACAGAACGACAATTACTATACTCACTACTCTTATTATTATCAATCTAACTCATATCATTTGCCATATTATGCTTATATGATCGATGGGACGACAATTACTATACTTATTATTCTTATTATTATCAATCTAACTCATATTATTAGCCATATTATGCTTATATGATCGACAGAACGACAATTACTATTCTTATTACACTCCCTGTGATCAATCTAACTCATATTATTAACCATATTATGCATATATGATCGGTAGAACGATAATTACTATACTTATTACTCTTATTATTATCAATCTAACTCATATTATTAGCCAATTATGCTTATATGATCGATAGAACGACATTTACTATACTTATTTCTCTTCTTATTATCAATTTAACCCATATTATTAGCCATATTATGCAGATATGATCGATAGAACGACAATTACTATACTCATTACTCTTATTATTATCAATCTAACTCATATTATTAGCCATATTATGCTTATATGATCGACAGAACGACAATTACTATTCTTATTACACTCCCTGTTATCAATCTAACTCATATTATTAACCATATTATGCATATATGATCGGTAGAACGATAATTACTATACTTATTACTCTTATTATTATCAATCTAACTCATATTATTAGCCAATTATGCTTATATGATCGATAGAACGACATTTACTATACTTATTACTCTTCTTATTATCAATTTAACTCATATTATTAGCCATATTATGCTTATATGATCGATAGAACGACATTTACTATACTTATTACTCTTATTATTATCAATCTAACTCATATTATTAGCCATATTATGCTTATATGATCGATAGAACGACATTTACTATACTTATTACTCTTATTATTATCAATCTAACTCATATTATTAGCCATATTATGCTTATATGATCGATAGAACTACACTTACTATACTCATTGCTCTTATTATTATCAATCTAACTCATATTATTAGCCATATTATGCTTATATGATCGATAGAACGACAATTACTATACTCAGTACTCTTATTATTATCAATCTAACTCATATTATTAGTCATATTATGCTTCTATGATCGATGGGACGACAATTACTATACTTATTATTCTTATTATTATCAATCTAACTCATATTATTAGCCATATTATGCTTATATGATCGGTAGAACGATAATTACTATACTTATTACTCTTATTATTATCAATCTAACTCATATTATTAGCCAAATTATGCTTATATGATCGATAGAACGACAATTACTATACTTATTACTCTTATTATTATCAATCTAACTCATATTATTAGCCATATTATGCTTATATAATCGACAGAACGACAATTACTATTCTTATTACACTCCTTGTTATCAATCTAACTCATATTATTAACCATATTATGCTTATATGATCGGTAGAACGATAATTACTATACTTATTACTCTTATTATTATCAATCTAACTCATATTATTAGCCATATTATGCTTATATGATCCATAGAACGACAATTACTATACTCATTACTCTTATTATTATAAATCTAACTCATTTTATTGGCCATATTATGCTTATATGATCGATAGGACGACAATTACTATACTTATTACTCTTATTATTATCAATCTAATTCATATTATTAGCCAAATTATGCTTATATGATCGATAGAACGACAATTACTATACTTATTACTCTTATTATTATCAATCTAACTCATATTATTAGCCATATTATGCTTATATGATCGATAGAACGACAATTACTATACTTATTACTCTTATTATTATCAATCTAACTCATATTATTAGCCAATTATGCTTATATGATCGATAGAACGACATTTACTATACTTATTTCTCTTCTTATTATCAATTTAACCCATATTATTAGCCATATTATGCAGATATGATCGATAGAACGACAATTACTATACTCATTACTCTTATTATTATCAATCTAACTCATATTATTAGCCATATTATGCTTATATGATCGACAGAACGACAATTACTATTCTTATTACACTCCCTGTTATCAATCTAACTCATATTATTAACCATATTATGCATATATGATCGGTAGAACGATAATTACTATACTTATTACTCTTATTATTATCAATCTAACTCATATTATTAGCCAATTATGCTTATATGATCGATAGAACGACATTTACTATACTTATTACTCTTCTTATTATCAATTTAACTCATATTATTAGCCATATTATGCTTATATGATCGATAGAACGACATTTACTATACTTATTACTCTTATTATTATCAATCTAACTCATATTATTAGCCATATTATGCTTATATGATCGATAGAACGACATTTACTATACTTATTACTCTTATTATTATCAATCTAACTCATATTATTAGCCATATTATGCTTATATGATCGATAGAACTACACTTACTATACTCATTACTCTTATTATTATCAATCTAACTCATATTATTAGCCATATTATGCTTATATGATCGATAGAACGACAATTACTATACTCAGTACTCTTATTATTATCAATCTAACTCATATTATTAGTCATATTATGCTTCTATGATCGATGGGACGACAATTACTATACTTATTATTCTTATTATTATCAATCTAACTCATATTATTAGCCATATTATGCTTATATGATCGGTAGAACGATAATTACTATACTTATTACTCTTATTATTATCAATCTAACTCATATTATTAGCCAAATTATGCTTATATGATCGATAGAACGACAATTACTATACTTATTACTCTTATTATTATCAATCTAACTCATATTATTAGCCATATTATGCTTATATAATCGACAGAACGACAATTACTATTCTTATTACACTCCTTGTTATCAATCTAACTCATATTATTAACCATATTATGCTTATATGATCGGTAGAACGATAATTACTATACTTATTACTCTTATTATTATCAATCTAACTCATATTATTAGCCATATTATGCTTATATGATCCATAGAACGACAATTACTATACTCATTACTCTTATTATTATAAATCTAACTCATTTTATTGGCCATATTATGCTTATATGATCGATAGGACGACAATTACTATACTTATTACTCTTATTATTATCAATCTAATTCATATTATTAGCCAAATTATGCTTATATGATCGATAGAACGACAATTACTATACTTATTACTCTTATTATTATCAATCTAACTCATATTATTAGCCATATTATGCTTATATGATCGATAGAACGACATTTACTATACTTATTACTCTTATTATTATCAATCTAACTCATATTATTAGCCATATTATGCTTATATGATCGATAGAACTACATTTACTATACTCATTACTCTTATTATTATCAATCTAACTCATATTATTAGCCATATTATGCTTATATGATCGATAGAACGACAATTACTATACTTATTACTCTTATTATTATCAATCTAACTCATATTATTAGCCATATTATGCTTATATGATCGACAGAACGACAATTACTATACTTATTACACTCACTATTATCAATCTAACTCATATTATTAACCATATTATGCAGATATGATCGATAGAACGACAATTACTATACTCATTACTCTTATTATTATCAATCTAACTCATATTATTAGCCATATTATGCTTATATAATCGACAGAACGACAATTACTATTCTTATTACACTCCCTGTTATCAATCTAACTCATATTATTAACCATATTATGCTTATATGATCGGTAGAACGATAATTACTATACTTATTACTCTTATTATTATCAATCTAACTCATATTATTAGCCAATTATGCTTATATGATCGATAGAACGACATTTACTATACTTATTACTCTTCTTATTATCAATTTAACTCATATTATTAGCCATATTATGCTTATATGATCGATAGAACGACATTTACTATACTTATTACTCTTATTATTATCAATCTAACTCATATTATTAGCCATATTATGCTTATATGATCGATAGAACGACATTTACTATACTTATTACTCTTATTATTATCAATCTAACTCATATTATTAGCCATATTATGCTTATATGATCGATAGAACGACATTTACTATACTTATTACTCTTATTATTATCAATCTAACTCATATCATTTGCCATATTATGCTTATATGATCGATGGGACGACAATTACTATACTTATTATTCTTATTATTATCAATCTAACTCATATTATTAGCCATATTATGCTTATATGATCGACAGAACGACAATTACTATTCTTATTACACTCCCTGTGATCAATCTAACTCATATTATTAACCATATTATGCATATATGATCGGTAGAACGATAATTACTATACTTATTACTCTTATTATTATCAATCTAACTCATATTATTAGCCAATTATGCTTATATGATCGATAGAACGACATTTACTATACTTATTACTCTTCTTATTATCAATTTAACCCATATTATTAGCCATATTATGCTTATATGATCGATAGGACGACAATTACTGTACTTATTACTCTTATTATTATCAATCTAACTCATATTATTTGCCATATTATGCTTATATGATCGACAGAACGACAATTACTATACTCACTACTCTTATTATTATCAATCTAACTCATATCATTTGCCATATTATGCTTATATGATCGATGGGACGACAATTACTATACTTATTATTCTTATTATTATCAATCTAACTCATATTATTAGCCATATTATGCTTATATGATCGACAGAACGACAATTACTATTCTTATTACACTCCCTGTGATCAATCTAACTCATATTATTAACCATATTATGCATATATGATCGGTAGAACGATAATTACTATACTTATTACTCTTATTATTATCAATCTAACTCATATTATTAGCCAATTATGCTTATATGATCGATAGAACGACATTTACTATACTTATTTCTCTTCTTATTATCAATTTAACCCATATTATTAGCCATATTATGCAGATATGATCGATAGAACGACAATTACTATACTCATTACTCTTATTATTATCAATCTAACTCATATTATTAGCCATATTATGCTTATATGATCGACAGAACGACAATTACTATTCTTATTACACTCCCTGTTATCAATCTAACTCATATTATTAACCATATTATGCATATATGATCGGTAGAACGATAATTACTATACTTATTACTCTTATTATTATCAATCTAACTCATATTATTAGCCAATTATGCTTATATGATCGATAGAACGACATTTACTATACTTATTACTCTTCTTATTATCAATTTAACTCATATTATTAGCCATATTATGCTTATATGATCGATAGAACGACATTTACTATACTTATTACTCTTATTATTATCAATCTAACTCATATTATTAGCCATATTATGCTTATATGATCGATAGAACGACATTTACTATACTTATTACTCTTATTATTATCAATCTAACTCATATTATTAGCCATATTATGCTTATATGATCGATAGAACTACACTTACTATACTCATTGCTCTTATTATTATCAATCTAACTCATATTATTAGCCATATTATGCTTATATGATCGATAGAACGACAATTACTATACTCAGTACTCTTATTATTATCAATCTAACTCATATTATTAGTCATATTATGCTTCTATGATCGATGGGACGACAATTACTATACTTATTATTCTTATTATTATCAATCTAACTCATATTATTAGCCATATTATGCTTATATGATCGGTAGAACGATAATTACTATACTTATTACTCTTATTATTATCAATCTAACTCATATTATTAGCCAAATTATGCTTATATGATCGATAGAACGACAATTACTATACTTATTACTCTTATTATTATCAATCTAACTCATATTATTAGCCATATTATGCTTATATAATCGACAGAACGACAATTACTATTCTTATTACACTCCTTGTTATCAATCTAACTCATATTATTAACCATATTATGCTTATATGATCGGTAGAACGATAATTACTATACTTATTACTCTTATTATTATCAATCTAACTCATATTATTAGCCATATTATGCTTATATGATCCATAGAACGACAATTACTATACTCATTACTCTTATTATTATAAATCTAACTCATTTTATTGGCCATATTATGCTTATATGATCGATAGGACGACAATTACTATACTTATTACTCTTATTATTATCAATCTAATTCATATTATTAGCCAAATTATGCTTATATGATCGATAGAACGACAATTACTATACTTATTACTCTTATTATTATCAATCTAACTCATATTATTAGCCATATTATGCTTATATGATCGATAGAACGACAATTACTATACTTATTACTCTTATTATTATCAATCTAACTCATATTATTAGCCAATTATGCTTATATGATCGATAGAACGACATTTACTATACTTATTTCTCTTCTTATTATCAATTTAACCCATATTATTAGCCATATTATGCAGATATGATCGATAGAACGACAATTACTATACTCATTACTCTTATTATTATCAATCTAACTCATATTATTAGCCATATTATGCTTATATGATCGACAGAACGACAATTACTATTCTTATTACACTCCCTGTTATCAATCTAACTCATATTATTAACCATATTATGCATATATGATCGGTAGAACGATAATTACTATACTTATTACTCTTATTATTATCAATCTAACTCATATTATTAGCCAATTATGCTTATATGATCGATAGAACGACATTTACTATACTTATTACTCTCCTTATTATCAATTTAACTCATATTATTAGCCATATTATGCTTATATGATCGATAGAACGACATTTACTATACTTATTACTCTTATTATTATCAATCTAACTCATATTATTAGCCATATTATGCTTATATGATCGATAGAACGACATTTACTATACTTATTACTCTTATTATTATCAATCTAACTCATATTATTAGCCATATTATGCTTATATGATCGATAGAACTACACTTACTATACTCATTACTCTTATTATTATCAATCTAACTCATATTATTAGCCATATTATGCTTATATGATCGATAGAACGACAATTACTATACTCAGTACTCTTATTATTATCAATCTAACTCATATTATTAGTCATATTATGCTTCTATGATCGATGGGACGACAATTACTATACTTATTATTCTTATTATTATCAATCTAACTCATATTATTAGCCATATTATGCTTATATGATCGGTAGAACGATAATTACTATACTTATTTCTCTTATTATTATCAATCTAACTCATATTATTAGCCAAATTATGCTTATATGATCGATAGAACGACAATTACTATACTTATTACTCTTATTATTATCAATCTAACTCATATTATTAGCCATATTATGCTTATATAATCGACAGAACGACAATTACTATTCTTATTACACTCCTTGTTATCAATCTAACTCATATTATTGACCATATTATGCTTATATGATCGGTAGAACGATAATTACTATACTTATTACTCTTATTATTATCAATCTAACTCATATTATTAGCCATATTATGCTTATATGATCCATAGAACGACAATTACTATACTCATTACTCTTATTATTATAAATCTAACTCATTTTATTGGCCATATTATGCTTATATGATCGATAGGACGACAATTACTATACTTATTACTCTTATTATTATCAATCTAATTCATATTATTAGCCAAATTATGCTTATATGATCGATAGAACGACAATTACTATACTTATTACTCTTATTATTATCAATCTAACTCATATTATTAGCCATATTATGCTTATATGATCGATAGAACGACATTTACTATACTTATTACTCTTATTATTATCAATCTAACTCATATTATTAGCCATATTATGCTTATATGATCGATAGAACTACATTTACTATACTCATTACTCTTATTATTATCAATCTAACTCATATTATTAGCCATATTATGCTTATATGATCGATAGAACGACAATTACTATACTTATTACTCTTATTATTATCAATCTAACTCATATTATTAGCCATATTATGCTTATATGATCGACAGAACGACAATTACTATACTTATTACACTCACTATTATCAATCTAACTCATATTATTAACCATATTATGCAGATATGATCGATAGAACGACAATTACTATACTCATTACTCTTATTATTATCAATCTAACTCATATTATTAGCCATATTATGCTTATATAATCGACAGAACGACAATTACTATTCTTATTACACTCCCTGTTATCAATCTAACTCATATTATTAACCATATTATGCTTATATGATCGGTAGAACGATAATTACTATACTTATTACTCTTATTATTATCAATCTAACTCATATTATTAGCCAATTATGCTTATATGATCGATAGAACGACATTTACTATACTTATTACTCTTCTTATTATCAATTTAACTCATATTATTAGCCATATTATGCTTATATGATCGATAGAACGACATTTACTATACTTATTACTCTTATTATTATCAATCTAACTCATATTATTAGCCATATTATGCTTATATGATCGATAGAACGACATTTACTATACTTATTACTCTTATTATTATCAATCTAACTCATATTATTAGCCATATTATGCTTATATGATCGATAGAACGACAATTACTATACTCATTACTCTTATTATTATCAATCTAACTCATATTATTAGCCATATTATGCTTATATGATCGATAGGACGACAATTACTGTACTTATTACTCTTATTATTATCAATCTAACTCATATTATTAGCCATATTATGCTTATATGATCGATAGAACGACAATTACTATACTCACTACTCTTATTATTATCAATCTAACTCATATTATTAGCCATATATGCTTATATGATCGATGGGACGACAATTACTATACTTATTATTCTTATTATTATCAATCTAACTCATATTATTAGCCATATTATGCTTATATGATCGACAGAACGACAATTACTATTCTTATTACACTCCCTGTTATCAATCTAACTCATATTATTAACCATATTATGCATATATGATCGGTAGAACGATAATTACTATACTTATTACTCTTATTATTATCAATCTAACTCATATTATTAGCCAATTATGCTTATATGGATCGATAGAACGACATTTACTATACTTATTACTCTTCTTATTATCAATTTAACTCATATTATTAGCCATATTATGCTTATATGATCGATAGAACGACATTTACTATACTTATTACTCTTATTATTATCAATCTAACTCATATTATTAGCCAAATTATGCTTATATGATCGATAGAACGACAATTACTATACTTATTACTCTTATTATTATCAATCTAACTCATATTATTAGCCATATTATGCTTACATGATCGATAGAACGACATTTACTATACTTATTACTCTTATTATTATCAATCTAACTCATATTATTAGCCATATTATGTTTATATGATCGACAGAACGACAATTACTATTCTTATTACACTCCCTGTTATCAATCTAACTCATATTATTAACCATATTATGCTTATATGATCGGTAGAACGATAATTACTATACTTATTACTCTTATCATTATCAATCTAACTCATATTATTAGCCAAATTATGCTTATATGATCGATAGAACGACAATTACTATACTGATTACTCTTATTATTATCAATCTAACTCATATTATTAGCCATATTATGCTTATATAATCGACAGAACGACAATTACTATTCTTATTACACTCCCTGTTATCAATCTAACTCAAATTATTAACCATATTATGCTTATATGATCGGTAGAACGATAATTACTATACTTATTACTCATAGCATTACCAATCTAACTCATATTATTAGCCATATTATGCTTATATGATCGATAGAACGACAATTACTATACTCATTACTCTTATTATTATCAATCTAACTCATATTATTAGCCATATTATGCTTATATGATCGATAGGACGACAATTACTGTACTTATTACTCTTATTATTATCAATCTAACTCATATTATTAGCCATATTATGCTTATATGATCGATAGAACGACAATTACTATACTCACTACTCTTATTATTATCAATCTAACTCATATCATTTGCCATATTATGCTTATATGATCGATGGGACGACAATTACTATACTTATTATTCTTATTATTATCAATCTAACTCATATTATTAGCCATATTATGCTTATATGATCGACAGAACGACAATTACTATTCTTATTACACTCCCTGTGATCAATCTAACTCATATTATTAACCATATTATGCATATATGATCGGTAGAACGATAATTACTATACTTATTACTCTTATTATTATCAATCTAACTCATATTATTAGCCAATTATGCTTATATGATCGATAGAACGACATTTACTATACTTATTACTCTTCTTATTATCAATTTAACCCATATTATTAGCCATATTATGCTTATATGATCGATAGGACGACAATTACTGTACTTATTACTCTTATTATTATCAATCTAACTCATATTATTAGCCATATTATGCTTATATGATCGACAGAACGACAATTACTATACTCACTACTCTTATTATTATCAATCTAACTCATATCATTTGCCATATTATGCTTATATGATCGATGGGACGACAATTACTATACTTATTATTCTTATTATTATCAATCTAACTCATATTATTAGCCATATTATGCTTATATGATCGACAGAACGACAATTACTATTCTTATTACACTCCCTGTGATCAATCTAACTCATATTATTAACCATATTATGCATATATGATCGGTAGAAACGATAATTACTATACTTATTACTCTTATTATTATCAATCTAACTCATATTATTAGCCAATTATGCTTATATGATCGATAGAACGACATTTACTATACTTATTTCTCTTCTTATTATCAATTTAACTAACCCATATTATTAGCCATATTATGCAGATATGATCGATAGAACGACAATTACTATACTCATTACTCTTATTATTATCAATCTAACTCATATTATTAGCCATATTATGCTTATATGATCGACAGAACGACAATTACTATTCTTATTACACTCCCTGTTATCAATCTAACTCATATTATTAACCATATTATGCATATATGATCGGTAGAACGATAATTACTATACTTATTACTCTTATTATTATCAATCTAACTCATATTATTAGCCAATTATGCTTATATGATCGATAGAACGACATTTACTATACTTATTACTCTTCTTATTATCAATTTAACTCATATTATTAGCCATATTATGCTTACATGATCGATAGAACGACATTTACTATACTTATTACTCTTATTATTATCAATCTAACTCATATTATTAGCCATATTATGCTTATATGATCGATAGAACGACATTTACTATACTTATTACTCTTATTATTATCAATCTAACTCATATTATTAGCCATATTATGCTTATATGATCGATAGAACTACACTTACTATACTCATTACTCTTATTATTATCAATCTAACTCATATTATTAGCCATATTATGCTTATATGATCGATAGAACGACGATTACTATACTCAGTACTCTTATTATTATCAATCTAACTCATATTATTAGTCATATTATGCTTCTATGATCGATGGGACGACAATTACTATACTTATTATTCTTATTATTATCAATCTAACTCATATTATTAGCCATATTATGCTTATATGATCGGTAGAACGATAATTACTATACTTATTACTCTTATTATTATCAATCTAACTCATATTATTAGCCAAATTATGCTTATATGATCGATAGAACGACAATTACTATACTTATTACTCTTATTATTATCAATCTAACTCATATTATTAGCCATATTATGCTTATATAATCGACAGAACGACAATTACTATTCTTATTACACTCCTTGTTATCAATCTAACTCATATTATTAACCATATTATGCTTATATGATCGGTAGAACGATAATTACTATACTTATTACTCTTATTATTATCAATCTAACTCATATTATTAGCCATATTATGCTTATATGATCCATAGAACGACAATTACTATACTCATTACTCTTATTATTATAAATCTAACTCATTTTTATTGGCCATATTATGCTTATATGATCGATAGGACGACAATTACTATACTTATTACTCTTATTATTATCAATCTAATTCATATTATTAGCCAAATTATGCTTATATGATCGATAGAACGACAATTACTATACTTATTACTCTTATTATTATCAATCTAACTCATATTATTAGCCATATTATGCTTATATGATCGATAGAACGACATTTACTATACTTATTACTCTTATTATTATCAATCTAACTCATATTATTAGCCATATTATGCTTATATGATCGATAGAACTACATTTACTATACTCATTACTCTTATTATTATCAATCTAACTCATATTATTAGCCAATTATGCTTATATGATCGATAGAACGACATTTACTATACTTATTACTCTTCTTATTATCAATTTAACTCATATTATTAGCCATATTATGCTTATATGATCGATAGAACGACATTTACTATACTTATTACTCTTATTATTATCAATCTAACTCATATTATTAGCCATATTATGCTTATATGATCGATAGAACGACATTTACTATACTTATTACTCTTATTATTATCAATCTAACTCATATTATTAGCCATATTATGCTTATATGATCGATAGAACGACAATTACTATACTCATTACTCTTATTATTATCAATCTAACTCATATTATTAGCCATATTATGCTTATATGATCGATAGGACGACAATTACTGTACTTATTACTTAACTCTTATTATTATCAATCTAACTCATATTATTAGCCATATTATGCTAATATGATCGATAGAACGACAATTACTATACTCACTACTCTTATTATTATCAATCTAACTCATATTATTAGCCATATTATGCTTATATGATCGATGGGACGACAATTACTATACTTATTATTCTTATTATTATCAATCTAACTCATATTATTAGCCATATTATGCTTATATGATCGACAGAACGACAATTACTATTCTTATTACACTCCCTGTTATCAATCTAACTCATATTATTAACCATATTATGCATATATGATCGGTAGAACGATAATTACTATACTTATTACTCTTATTATTATCAATCTAACTCATATTATTAGCCAATTATGCTTATATGATCGATAGAACGACATTTACTATACTTATTACTCTTCTTATTATCAATTTAAACTCATATTATTAGCCATATTATGTTTATATGATCGATAGAACGACATTTACTATACTTATTACTCTTATTATTATCAATCTAACTCATATTATTAGCCAAATTATGCTTATATGATCGATAGAACGACAATTACTATACTTATTACTCTTATTATTATCAATCTA
>NW_027474966.1:0-20751 GCF_050947335.1 Megachile rotundata | reverse complement strand
TAGCCATATTATGCTTATATGATCGATAGAACGACAAATACAATACTTATTATTCTTATTTTTATCAACCTGACTCATATTATTAGCCATATTATGCTTAAATGATCGATAGATCGACAATTGCTATACTTATTACTCTTATTATTATCAATCTAACTCATATTATTAGCCATATTATGCTTATATGATCGACAGAAGGACAATTACTATACTTATTACACTCACTATTATCAATCTAACTCATATTTTTAACCATATTATGCTTATATGATCGATAGAACGACAATTACTATACTTATTACTCTTATTATGGTCAACGTAACTCATATTATTAGCCATATTATGCTTAAATGATCGATAGAACGACAATTGCTATACTTATTACACTCACTATTATCAATCTAACTCATATTATTAACCATATTATGCTTATATGATCGATAGAACGACAATTACTATACTTATTACTCTTATTATTGTCAACGTAACTCATATTATTTGCCATATTATGCTTATATGATCGATAGAACGACAATTACAATACTTATTATTCTTATTTTTATCAACCTGACTCATACTATTAGCCATATTATGCTTATATGATCGACAGAACGACAATTACTATACTTATTACACTCACTATTATCAATCTAACTCATATTATTATCCATATTATGCTTATATGATCGATAGAACGACAATTACTATACTTATTACTCTTATTATTGTCAACGTAACTCATATTATTAGCCATATTATGCTTATATGATCGATAGAACGACAAATACAATACTTATTATTCTTATTTTTATCAACCTGACTCATATTATTAGCCATATTATGCTTAAATGATCGATAGAACGACAATTGCTATACTTATTACTCTTATTATTATCAATCTAACTCATATTATTAGCCATATTATGCTTATATGATCGACAGAAGGACAATTACTATACTTATTACACTCACTATTATCAATCTAACTCATATTTTTAACCATATTATGCTTATATGATCGATAGAACGACAATTACTATACTTATTACTCTTATTATGGTCAACGTAACTCATATTATTAGCCATATTATGCTTAAATGATCGATAGAACGACAATTGCTATACTTATTACACTCACTATTATCAATCTAACTCATATTATTAACCATATTATGCTTATATGATCGATAGAACGACAATTACTATACTTATTACTCTTATTATTGTCAACGTAACTCATATTATTTGCCATATTATGCTTATATGATCGATAGAACGACAATTACAATACTTATTATTCTTATTTTTATCAACCTGACTCATACTATTAGCCATATTATGCTTATATGATCGACAGAACGACAATTACTATACTTATTACACTCACTATTATCAATCTAACTCATATTATTATCCATATTATGCTTATATGATCGATAGAACGACAATTACTATACTTATTACTCTTATTATTGTCAACGTAACTCATATTATTAGCCATATTATGCTTATATGATCGATAGAACGACAAATACAATACTTATTATTCTTATTTTTATCAACCTGACTCATATTATTAGCCATATTATGCTTAAATGATCGATAGAACGACAATTGCTATACTTATTACTCTTATTATTATCAATCTAACTCATATTATTAGCCATATTATGCTTATATGATCGACAGAAGGACAATTACTATACTTATTACACTCACTATTATCAATCTAACTCATATTTTTAACCATATTATGCTTATATGATCGATAGAACGACAATTACTATACTTATTACTCTTATTATGGTCAACGTAACTCATATTATTAGCCATATTATGCTTAAATGATCGATAGAACGACAATTGCTATACTTATTACACTCACTATTATCAATCTAACTCATATTATTAACCATATTATTCTTATATGATCGATAGAACGACAATTACTATACTTATTACTCTTATTATTGTCAACGTAACTCATATTATTTGCCATATTATGCTTATATGATCGATAGAACGACAATTACAATACTTATTATTCTTATTTTTATCAACCTGACTCATACTATTAGCCATATTATGCTTATATGATCGACAGAACGACAATTACTATACTTATTACACTCACTATTATCAATCTAACTCATATTATTATCCATATTATGCTTATATGATCGATAGAACGACAATTACTATACTTATTACTCTTATTATTGTCAACGTAACTCATATTATTAGCAATATTATGCTTATATGATCGGTAGAACGACAATTACTATACTTATTAGTCTTATTGTTATCAATCTAACCCATATTATTAGCCATATTATGCTTATATGATCGACAGAACGGCAATTGCTACACTTATTACACTCACTATTATCAATCTAACTCATATTATTAACCATATTATGCTTATATGATCGATAGAACGACAATTACTATACTTATTACTCTTATTATTGTCAACGTAATTCATATTATTAGCCATATTATGCTTATATGATCGATAGAACGACAATTACAATACTTATTATTCTTATTTTTATCAACCTGACTCATATTATTAGCCATATTATGCTTAAATGATCGATAGAACGACAATTGCTATACTTATTACTCTTATTATTATCAATCTAACTCATATTATTAGCCATATTATGCTTATATGATCGACAGAAGGACAATTACTATACTTATTACACTCACTATTATCAATCTAACTCATATTTTTAACCATATTATGCTTATATGATCGATAGAACGACAATTACTATACTTATTACTCTTATTATGGTCAACGTAACTCATATTATTAGCCATATTATGCTTAAATGATCGATAGAACGACAATTGCTATACTTATTACACTCACTATTACCAATCTAACTCATATTATTAACCATATTATGCTTATATGATCGGTAGAACGACAATTACTATACTTATTACTCTTATTATTATCAATCTAACACATATTATTAGCCATATTATGCTTATATGATCGACAGAACCACAATTGCTATACTTATTACACTCACTATTATCAATCTAACTCATATTATTAACCATATTATGCTGATATGATCGATAGAACGACAATTACTATACTTATTACTCTTATTATTGTCAACGTAACTCATATTATTATCCATATTATGCTTATATGATCGATAGAACGACAATTACTATACTTATTACTCTTATTATTGTCAACGTAACTCATATTATTAGCCATATTATGCTTATATGATCGATAGAACGACAAATACAATACTTATTATTCTTATTTTTATCAACCTGACTCATATTATTAGCCATATTATGCTTAAATGATCGATAGAACGACAATTGCTATACTTATTACTCTTATTATTATCAATCTAACTCATATTATTAGCCATATTATGCTTATATGATCGACAGAAGGACAATTACTATACTTATTACACTCACTATTATCAATCTAACTCATATTTTTAACCATATTATGCTTATATGATCGATAGAACGACAATTACTATACTTATTACTCTTATTATGGTCAACGTAACTCATATTATTAGCCATATTATGCTTAAATGATCGATAGAACGACAATTGCTATACTTATTACACTCACTATTATCAATCTAACTCATATTATTAACCATATTATGCTTATATGATCGATAGAACGACAATTACTATACTTATTACTCTTATTATTGTCAACGTAACTCATATTATTTGCCATATTATGCTTATATGATCGATAGAACGACAATTACAATACTTATTATTCTTATTTTTATCAACCTGACTCATACTATTAGCCATATTATGCTTATATGATCGACAGAACGACAATTACTATACTTATTACACTCACTATTATCAATCTAACTCATATTATTATCCATATTATGCTTATATGATCGATAGAACGACAATTACTATACTTATTACTCTTATTATTGTCAACGTAACTCATATTATTAGCAATATTATGCTTATATGATCGATAGAACGACAATTACTATACTTATTATTCTTATTTTTATCAACCTGACTCATACTATTAGCCATATTATGCTTATATGATCGACAGAACGACAATTACTATACTTATTACACTCACTATTATCAATCTAACTCATATTATTATCCATATTATGCTTATATGATCGATAGAACGACAATTACTATACTTATTACTCTTATTATTGTCAACGTAACTCATATTATTAGCCATATTATGCTTATGTGATCGATAGAACGCAATTACTATACTTATTACTCTTATTATTATCAATCTAACTCATATTATTAGCCATATTATGCTTATGTGATCGATAGAACGAAAATTACTATACTTATTACACTCACTATTATCAATCTAACTCATATTATTAACCATATTATGCAGATATGATTGATAGGACGACAATTACTATACTTATTACTCTTACTATTATCAATCTAACTCATATTATTAGCCATATTATGCAGATATGATCGATAGAACTACAATTACTATACTCATTACTCTTATTATTATCAATCTAACTCACATTATTAGCCATTTTATGCTTATGTGATCGAGAGAACGACAATTACTATACTTATTACTCTTATTGTTGTCAATCTAACTCATATTATTAACCATATTATGCTTATATGAGCAATAGAACCATAATTACTATACTTATTACACTCACTATTATCAATCTAACTCATATTATTGACCATATTATGCTTATATGATCGATAGAACGACAATTACTATACATATTACTCTTATTATTGTCAACGTAACTCATATTATTAGCCATATTATGCTTATATGATCGATAGAACGACAATTACTATACTTATTAGTCGTATTATTATCAATCTAAGTCATATTATTAGCCATATTATGCTTATATGATCGATAGAACGACAATTACTATACCCACAACTCTTATTATTATAAATCTAACTCATATTATTAGCCATATTATGCTTATGTGATCGATAGAACGAAAATTACTATACTTATTACTCTTATTATTATCAATCTAACCCATATTATTAGCCATATTATGCTTATATGATCGACAGAACGGCAATTGCTACACTTATTACACTCACTATTATCAACCTAACTCATATTATTAACCATATTATGCTTATATGATCGATAGAACGACAATTACTATACTTATTACTCTCATTATTGTCAACGTAATTCATATTATTAGCCATATTATGCTTATATGATCGATAGAACGACAATCACAATACTTATTATTCTTATTTTTATCAACCTGACTCATATTATTAGCCATATTATGCTTAAATGATCGATAGAACGACAATTGCTATACCTATTACTCTTATTATTATCAATCTAACTCATATTATTAGCCATATTATGCTTATATGATCGACAGAAGGACAATTACTATACTTATTACACTCACTATTAGCAATCTAACTCATATTATTAGCCATATTATGCTTATGTGATCGATAGAACGACAATTAATATACTCATTACTCCTATTATTATCAATCTAACTCATATTATAAGACGTATTATGCTTATATGATCGATAGAACGACAATCACTATACTTATTACTCTTATTATTATCAATCTAACTCATATTATTAGCCATATTATGCTTATGTGATCGATAGAACGCAATTACTATACTTATGACTCTTATGATTATCAAGCTAACTCATATTATTAGCCATATTATGCTTATATGATCGACAGAACGACAATTACTATACTTATTACTCTTATCATTGTCAACGTAACTCATATTATTAGCCATATTATGCTTATGTGATCGATAGAACGAAAATTACTATACTTATTACTCTTATTATTATCAATCTAACCCATATTATTAGCCATATTATGCTTATATGATCGACAGAACGGCAATTGCTACACTTATTACACTCACTATTATCAATCTAACTCATATTATTAACCATATTATGCTTATATGATCGATCGAACGACAATTACTATACTTATTACTCTTATTATTGTCAACGTAACTCATATTATTAGCCATATTATGCTTATATGATCGATAGAACGACAAATACAATACTTATTATTCTTATTTTTATCAACCTGACTCATATTATTAGCCATATTATGCTTAAATGATCGATAGATCGACAATTGCTATACTTATTACTCTTATTATTATCAATCTAACTCATATTATTAGCCATATTATGCTTATATGATCGACAGAAGGACAATTACTATACTTATTACACTCACTATTATCAATCTAACTCATATTTTTAACCATATTATGCTTATATGATCGATAGAACGACAATTACTATACTTATTACTCTTATTATGGTCAACGTAACTCATATTATTAGCCATATTATGCTTAAATGATCGATAGAACGACAATTGCTATACTTATTACACTCACTATTATCAATCTAACTCATATTATTAACCATATTATGCTTATATGATCGATAGAACGACAATTACTATACTTATTACTCTTATTATTGTCAACGTAACTCATATTATTTGCCATATTATGCTTATATGATCGATAGAACGACAATTACAATACTTATTATTCTTATTTTTATCAACCTGACTCATACTATTAGCCATATTATGCTTATATGATCGACAGAACGACAATTACTATACTTATTACACTCACTATTATCAATCTAACTCATATTATTATCCATATTATGCTTATATGATCGATAGAACGACAATTACTATACTTATTACTCTTATTATTGTCAACGTAACTCATATTATTAGCCATATTATGCTTATATGATCGATAGAACGACAAATACAATACTTATTATTCTTATTTTTATCAACCTGACTCATATTATTAGCCATATTATGCTTAAATGATCGATAGAACGACAATTGCTATACTTATTACTCTTATTATTATCAATCTAACTCATATTATTAGCCATATTATGCTTATATGATCGACAGAAGGACAATTACTATACTTATTACACTCACTATTATCAATCTAACTCATATTTTTAACCATATTATGCTTATATGATCGATAGAACGACAATTACTATACTTATTACTCTTATTATGGTCAACGTAACTCATATTATTAGCCATATTATGCTTAAATGATCGATAGAACGACAATTGCTATACTTATTACACTCACTATTATCAATCTAACTCATATTATTAACCATATTATGCTTATATGATCGATAGAACGACAATTACTATACTTATTACTCTTATTATTGTCAACGTAACTAATATTATTTGCCATATTATGCTTATATGATCGATAGAACGACAATTACAATACTTATTATTCTTATTTTTATCAACCTGACTCATATTATTAGCCATATTATGCTTAAATGATCGATAGAACGACAATTGCTATACTTATTACACTTATTATTATCAATCTAACTCATATTATTAGCCATATTATGCTTATATGATCGACAGAAGGACAATTACTATACTTATTACACTCACTATTATCAATCTAACTCATATTTTTAACCATATTATGCTTATATGATCGATAGAACGACAATTACTATACTTATTACTCTTATTATGGTCAACGTAACTCATATTATTAGCCATATTATGCTTAAATGATCGATAGAACGACAATTGCTATACTTATTACACTCACTATTACCAATCTAACTCATATTATTAACCATATTATGCTTATATGATCGGTAGAACGACAATTACTATACTTATTACTCTTATTATTATCAATCTAACACATATTATTAGCCATATTATGCTTATATGATCGACAGAACCACAATTGCTATACTTATTACACTCACTATTATCAATCTAACTCATATTATTAACCATATTATGCTGATATGATCGATAGAACGACAATTACTATACTTATTACTCTTATTATTGTCAACGTAACTCATATTATTATCCATATTATGCTTATATGATCGATAGAACGACAATTACTATACTTATTACTCTTATTATTGTCAACGTAACTCATATTATTAGCCATATTATGCTTATATGATCGATAGAACGACAAATACAATACTTATTATTCTTATTTTTATCAACCTGACTCATATTATTAGCCATATTATGCTTAAATGATCGATAGAACGACAATTGCTATACTTATTACTCTTATTATTATCAATCTAACTCATATTATTAGCCATATTATGCTTATATGATCGACAGAAGGTCAATTACTATACTTATTACACTCACTATTATCAATCTAACTCATATTTTTAACCATATTATGCTTATATGATCGATAGAACGACAATTACTATACTTATTACTCTTATTATGGTCAACGTAACTCATATTATTAGCCATATTATGCTTAAATGATCGATAGAACGACAATTGCTATACTTATTACACTAACTATTATCAATCTAACTCATATTATTAACCATATTATGCTTATATGATCGATAGAACGACAATTACTATACTTATTACTCTTATTATTGTCAACGTAACTCATATTATTTGCCATATTATGCTTATATGATCGATAGAACGACAATTACAATACTTATTATTCTTATTTTTATCAACCTGACTCATACTATTAGCCATATTATGCTTATATGATCGACAGAACGACAATTACTATACTTATTACACTCACTATTATCAATCTAACTCATATTATTATCCATATTATGCTTATATGATCGACAGAACGGCAATTGCTACACTTATTACACTCACTATTATCAATCTAACTCATATTATTAACCATATTATGCTTATATGATCGATAGAACGACAATTACTATACTTATTACTCTTATTATTGTCAACGTAATTCATATTATTAGCCATATTATGCTTATATGATCGATAGAACGACAATTACAATACTTATTATTCTTATTTTTATCAACCTGACTCATATTATTAGCCATATTATGCTTAAATGATCGATAGAACGACAATTGCTATACTTATTACTCTTATTATTATCAATCTAACTCATATTATTAGCCATATTATGCTTATATGATCGACAGAAGGACAATTACTATACTTATTACACTCACTATTATCAATCTAACTCATATTTTTAACCATATTATGCTTATATGATCGATAGAACGACAATTACTATACTTATTACTCTTATTATGGTCAACGTAACTCATATTATTAGCCATATTATGCTTAAATGATCGATAGAACGACAATTGCTATACTTATTACACTCACTATTACCAATCTAACTCATATTATTAACCATATTATGCTTATATGATCGGTAGAACGACAATTACTATACTTATTTCTCTTATTATTATCTATCTAACTCAATTATTAGACGTATTATGCTTATATGATCGACAGAACGACAATTACTATTCTTATTACACTCACTATTACCAATCAAACTCAAATTATTAACCATATTATGCAGATATGATCGATAAAACGACAATTACTATACTTATTTCTCTTATTATTATCAATCTAACTAATATTATTAGCCATATTATGCTTATGTGATCGATAGAACGACAATTACTATACTTATTACTCTTATTATTATCAATCTAACACATATTATTAGCCATATTATGCTTATATGATCGACAGAACCACAATTGCTATACTTATTACACTCACTATTATCAATCTAACTCATATTATTAGCCATATTATGCTTATGTGATCGATAGAACGATAATTACTATACTTATTACTCTTATTATTATCAATCTAACTCATATTGTTAGCCATATTATGCTTATGTGATCGATAGAACGACAATTACTATACTTATTACTCTTATTATTATCAATATAACTCATATTATTAGCCATATTATGCTTATATGATCGACACAACGACAATTAATATACTTATTACACTCACTATCATCAATCTAACTCATATTATTAACCATATTATGCAGATATGATCGATAGGACGACAATTACTATACTTATTACTCTTACTATTATCAATCCAACTCATATTATTATCCATATTATGCTTATATGATCGATAGAACGACAATTACTATACTTATTACTCTTATTATGGTCAACGTAACTCATACTATTAGCCATATTATGCTTATATGATCGACAGAGCGACAATTACTATACTTATTACACTCACTATTATCAATCTAACTCATATTATTATCCATATTATGCTTATATGATCGATAGAACGACAATTACTATACTTATTACTCTTATTATGGTCAACGTAACTCATATTATTAGCCATATTATGCTTATATGATCGATAGAACGACAATTGCTATACCTATTATTCTTATTTTTATCAACCTAACTCATACTATTAGCCATATTATGCTTAAATGATCGATAGAACGACAATTACTATACCCACTACTCTTGTTATTATCGATCTAACTCATATGATTAGCCATATTATGCTTATATGATCGATAGAACGACAATTACTATACTTATTACTCTTATCATTGTCAACGTAACTCATATTATTAGCCATATTATGCTTATATGATCGATAGAACGACAATTACTATACTTTTTTGTCTTATTATTATCAATCTAACACCATATTATTAGCCGTATTATGCTTATATGATCGATAGAACGACAATTACTATACCCACAACTCATATTATTATCAATCTAACTCATATTATTAGCCATATTATGCTTATGTGATCGATAGAACGAAAATTACTATACTTATTACACTCACTATTATCAATCTAACTCATATTATTAACCATATTATGCAGATATGATCGATAGGACGACAATTACTATACTTATTACTCTTACTATTATCAATCTAACTCATATTATTAGCCATATTATGCAGATATGATCGATAGAACTACAATTACTATACTCTTTACTCTTATTATTATCAATCTAACTCACATTATTAGCCATTTTATGCTTATGTGATCGAGAGAACGGCAATTACTATACTTATTACTCTTATTGTTGTCAATCTAACTCATATTATTAACCATATTATGCTTATATGAGCAATAGAACCATAATTACTATACTTATTACACTCACTATTATCAATCTAACTCATATTATTGACCATATTATGCTTATATGATCGATAGAACGACAATTACTATACATATTACTCTTATTATTGTCAACGTAACTCATATTATTAGCCATATTATGCTTATATGATCGATAGAACGACAATTACTATACTTATTAGTCGTATTATTATCAATCTAAGTCATATTATTAGCCATATTATGCTTATATGATCGATAGAACGACAATTACTATACCCACAACTCTTATTATTATCAATCTAACTCATATTATTAGCCATATTATGCTTATGTGATCGATAGAACGAAAATTACTATACTTATTACTCTTATTATTATCAATCTAACCCATATTATTAGCCATATTATGCTTATATGATCGACAGAACGGCAATTGCTACACTTATTACACTCACTATTATCAACCTAACTCATATAATTAACCATATTATGCTTATATGATCGATAGAACGACAATTACTATACTTATTACTCTCATTATTGTCAACGTAATTCATATTATTAGCCATATTATGCTTATATGATCGATAGAACGACAATCACAATACTTATTATTCTTATTTTTATCAACCTGACTCATATTATTAGCCATATTATGCTTAAATGATCGATAGAACGACAATTGCTATACCTATTACTCTTATTATTATCAATCTAACTCATATTATTAGCCATATTATGCTTATATGATCGACAGAAGGACAATTACTATACTTATTACACTCACTATTAGCAATCTAACTCATATTATTAGCCATATTATGCTTATGTGATCGATAGAACGACAATTAATATACTCATTACTCCTATTATTATCAATCTAACTCATATTATAAGACGTATTATGATTATATGATCGATAGAACGACAATCACTATACTTATTACTCTTATTATTATCAATCTAACTCATATTATTAGCCGTATTATGCTTATGTGATCGATAGAACGCAATTACTATACTTATGACTCTTATGATTATCAAGCTAACTCATATTATTAGCCATATTATGCTTATATGATCGACAGAACGACAATTACTATACTTATTACTCTTATCATTGTCAACGTAACTCATATTATTAGCCATATTATGCTTATGTGATCGATAGAACGAAAATTACTATACTTATTACTCTTATTATTATCAATCTAACCCATATTATTAGCCATATTATGCTTATATGATCGACAGAACGGCAATTGCTACACTTATTACACTCACTATTATCAATCTAACTCATATTATTAACCATATTATGCTTATATGATCGATAGAACGACAATTACTATACTTATTACTCTTATTATTGTCAACGTAACTCATATTATTAGCCATATTATGCTTATATGATCGATAGAACGACAAATACAATACTTATTATTCTTATTTTTATCAACCTGACTCATATTATTAGCCATATTATGCTTAAATGATCGATAGATCGACAATTGCTATACTTATTACTCTTATTATTATCAATCTAACTCATATTATTAGCCATATTATGCTTATATGATCGACAGAAGGACAATTACTATACTTATTACACTCACTATTATCAATCTAACTCATATTTTTAACCATATTATGCTTATATGATCGATAGAACGACAATTACTATACTTATTACTCTTATTATGGTCAACGTAACTCATATTATTAGCCATATTATGCTTAAATGATCGATAGAACGACAATTGCTATACTTATTACACTCACTATTATCAATCTAACTCATATTATTAACCATATTATGCTTATATGATCGATAGAACGACAATTACTATACTTATTACTCTTATTATTGTCAACGTAACTCATATTATTTGCCATATTATGCTTATATGATCGATAGAACGACAATTACAATACTTATTATTCTTATTTTTATCAACCTGACTCATACTATTAGCCATATTATGCTTATATGATCGACAGAACGACAATT
Organism: Megachile rotundata; assembly: GCF_050947335.1. NCBI lineage: Eukaryota > Metazoa > Arthropoda > Insecta > Hymenoptera > Megachilidae > Megachile > Megachile rotundata. The sequence continues at coordinate 7,684 of NW_027474966.1, read as the reverse complement.
ACTATACTTATTACACTCACTATTATCAATCTAACTCATATTATTATCCATATTATGCTTATATGATCGATAGAACGACAATTACTATACTTATTACTCTTATTATTGTCAACGTAACTCATATTATTAGCCATATTATGCTTATATGATCGATAGAACGACAAATACAATACTTATTATTCTTATTTTTATCAACCTGACTCATATTATTAGCCATATTATGCTTAAATGATCGATAGAACGACAATTGCTATACTTATTACTCTTATTATTATCAATCTAACTCATATTATTAGCCATATTATGCTTATATGATCGACAGAAGGACAATTACTATACTTATTACACTCACTATTATCAATCTAACTCATATTTTTAACCATATTATGCTTATATGATCGATAGAACGACAATTACTATACTTATTACTCTTATTATGGTCAACGTAACTCATATTATTAGCCATATTATGCTTAAATGATCGATAGAACGACAATTGCTATACTTATTACACTCACTATTATCAATCTAACTCATATTATTAACCATATTATGCTTATATGATCGATAGAACGACAATTACTATACTTATTACTCTTATTATTGTCAACGTAACTCATATTATTAGCCATATTATGCTTATATGATCGATAGAACGACAATTACTATACTTATTAGTCGTATTATTATCAATCTAAGTCATATTATTAGCCATATTATGCTTATATGATCGATAGAACGACAATTACTATACCCACAACTCTTATTATTATCAATCTAACTCATATTATTAGCCATATTATGCTTATGTGATCGATAGAACGAAAATTACTATACTTATTACTCTTATTATTATCAATCTAACCCATATTATTAGCCATATTATGCTTATATGATCGACAGAACGGCAATTGCTACACTTATTACACTCACTATTATCAACCTAACTCATATTATTAACCATATTATGCTTATATGATCGATAGAACGACAATTACTATACTTATTACTCTCATTATTGTCAACGTAATTCATATTATTAGCCATATTATGCTTATATGATCGATAGAACGACAATCACAATACTTATTATTCTTATTTTTATCAACCTGACTCATATTATTAGCCATATTATGCTTAAATGATCGATAGAACGACAATTGCTATACCTATTACTCTTATTATTATCAATCTAACTCATATTATTAGCCATATTATGCTTATATGATCGACAGAAGGACAATTACTATACTTATTACACTCACTATTAGCAATCTAACTCATATTATTAGCCATATTATGCTTATGTGATCGATAGAACGACAATTAATATACTCATTACTCCTATTATTATCAATCTAACTCATATTATAAGACGTATTATGCTTATATGATCGATAGAACGACAATCACTATACTTATTACTCTTATTATTATCAATCTAACTCATATTATTAGCCATATTATGCTTATGTGATCGATAGAACGCAATTACTATACTTATGACTCTTATGATTATCAAGCTAACTCATATTATTAGCCATATTATGCTTATATGATCGACAGAACGACAATTACTATACTTATTACTCTTATCATTGTCAACGTAACTCATATTATTAGCCATATTATGCTTATGTGATCGATAGAACGAAAATTACTATACTTATTACTCTTATTATTATCAATCTAACCCATATTATTAGCCATATTATGCTTATATGATCGACAGAACGGCAATTGCTACACTTATTACACTCACTATTATCAATCTAACTCATATTATTAACCATATTATGCTTATATGATCGATAGAACGACAATTACTATACTTATTACTCTTATTATTGTCAACGTAACTCATATTATTAGCCATATTATGCTTATATGATCGATAGAACGACAAATACAATACTTATTATTCTTATTTTTATCAACCTGACTCATATTATTAGCCATATTATGCTTAAATGATCGATAGATCGACAATTGCTATACTTATTACTCTTATTATTATCAATCTAACTCATATTATTAGCCATATTATGCTTATATGATCGACAGAAGGACAATTACTATACTTATTACACTCACTATTATCAATCTAACTCATATTTTTAACCATATTATGCTTATATGATCGATAGAACGACAATTACTATACTTATTACTCTTATTATGGTCAACGTAACTCATATTATTAGCCATATTATGCTTAAATGATCGATAGAACGACAATTGCTATACTTATTACACTCACTATTATCAATCTAACTCATATTATTAACCATATTATGCTTATATGATCGATAGAACGACAATTACTATACTTATTACTCTTATTATTGTCAACGTAACTCATATTATTTGCCATATTATGCTTATATGATCGATAGAACGACAATTACAATACTTATTATTCTTATTTTTATCAACCTGACTCATACTATTAGCCATATTATGCTTATATGATCGACAGAACGACAATTACTATACTTATTACACTCACTATTATCAATCTAACTCATATTATTATCCATATTATGCTTATATGATCGATAGAACGACAATTACTATACTTATTACTCTTATTATTGTCAACGTAACTCATATTATTAGCCATATTATGCTTATATGATCGATAGAACGACAAATACAATACTTATTATTCTTATTTTTATCAACCTGACTCATATTATTAGCCATATTATGCTTAAATGATCGATAGAACGACAATTGCTATACTTATTACTCTTATTATTATCAATCTAACTCATATTATTAGCCATATTATGCTTATATGATCGACAGAAGGACAATTACTATACTTATTACACTCACTATTATCAATCTAACTCATATTTTTAACCATATTATGCTTATATGATCGATAGAACGACAATTACTATACTTATTACTCTTATTATGGTCAACGTAACTCATATTATTAGCCATATTATGCTTAAATGATCGATAGAACGACAATTGCTATACTTATTACACTCACTATTATCAATCTAACTCATATTATTAACCATATTATGCTTATATGATCGATAGAACGACAATTACTATACTTATTACTCTTATTATTGTCAACGTAACTCATATTATTTGCCATATTATGCTTATATGATCGATAGAACGACAATTACAATACTTATTATTCTTATTTTTATCAACCTGACTCATACTATTAGCCATATTATGCTTATATGATCGACAGAACGACAATTACTATACTTATTACACTCACTATTATCAATCTAACTCATATTATTATCCATATTATGCTTATATGATCGATAGAACGACAATTACTATACTTATTACTCTTATTATTGTCAACGTAACTCATATTATTAGCCATATTATGCTTATATGATCGATAGAACGACAAATACAATACTTATTATTCTTATTTTTATCAACCTGACTCATATTATTAGCCATATTATGCTTAAATGATCGATAGAACGACAATTGCTATACTTATTACTCTTATTATTATCAATCTAACTCATATTATTAGCCATATTATGCTTATATGATCGACAGAAGGACAATTACTATACTTATTACACTCACTATTATCAATCTAACTCATATTTTTAACCATATTATGCTTATATGATCGATAGAACGACAATTACTATACTTATTACTCTTATTATGGTCAACGTAACTCATATTATTAGCCATATTATGCTTAAATGATCGATAGAACGACAATTGCTATACTTATTACACTCACTATTATCAATCTAACTCATATTATTAACCATATTATTCTTATATGATCGATAGAACGACAATTACTATACTTATTACTCTTATTATTGTCAACGTAACTCATATTATTTGCCATATTATGCTTATATGATCGATAGAACGACAATTACAATACTTATTATTCTTATTTTTATCAACCTGACTCATACTATTAGCCATATTATGCTTATATGATCGACAGAACGACAATTACTATACTTATTACACTCACTATTATCAATCTAACTCATATTATTATCCATATTATGCTTATATGATCGATAGAACGACAATTACTATACTTATTACTCTTATTATTGTCAACGTAACTCATATTATTAGCAATATTATGCTTATATGATCGGTAGAACGACAATTACTATACTTATTAGTCTTATTGTTATCAATCTAACCCATATTATTAGCCATATTATGCTTATATGATCGACAGAACGGCAATTGCTACACTTATTACACTCACTATTATCAATCTAACTCATATTATTAACCATATTATGCTTATATGATCGATAGAACGACAATTACTATACTTATTACTCTTATTATTGTCAACGTAATTCATATTATTAGCCATATTATGCTTATATGATCGATAGAACGACAATTACAATACTTATTATTCTTATTTTTATCAACCTGACTCATATTATTAGCCATATTATGCTTAAATGATCGATAGAACGACAATTGCTATACTTATTACTCTTATTATTATCAATCTAACTCATATTATTAGCCATATTATGCTTATATGATCGACAGAAGGACAATTACTATACTTATTACACTCACTATTATCAATCTAACTCATATTTTTAACCATATTATGCTTATATGATCGATAGAACGACAATTACTATACTTATTACTCTTATTATGGTCAACGTAACTCATATTATTAGCCATATTATGCTTAAATGATCGATAGAACGACAATTGCTATACTTATTACACTCACTATTACCAATCTAACTCATATTATTAACCATATTATGCTTATATGATCGGTAGAACGACAATTACTATACTTATTACTCTTATTATTATCAATCTAACACATATTATTAGCCATATTATGCTTATATGATCGACAGAACCACAATTGCTATACTTATTACACTCACTATTATCAATCTAACTCATATTATTAACCATATTATGCTGATATGATCGATAGAACGACAATTACTATACTTATTACTCTTATTATTGTCAACGTAACTCATATTATTATCCATATTATGCTTATATGATCGATAGAACGACAATTACTATACTTATTACTCTTATTATTGTCAACGTAACTCATATTATTAGCCATATTATGCTTATATGATCGATAGAACGACAAATACAATACTTATTATTCTTATTTTTATCAACCTGACTCATATTATTAGCCATATTATGCTTAAATGATCGATAGAACGACAATTGCTATACTTATTACTCTTATTATTATCAATCTAACTCATATTATTAGCCATATTATGCTTATATGATCGACAGAAGGACAATTACTATACTTATTACACTCACTATTATCAATCTAACTCATATTTTTAACCATATTATGCTTATATGATCGATAGAACGACAATTACTATACTTATTACTCTTATTATGGTCAACGTAACTCATATTATTAGCCATATTATGCTTAAATGATCGATAGAACGACAATTGCTATACTTATTACACTCACTATTATCAATCTAACTCATATTATTAACCATATTATGCTTATATGATCGATAGAACGACAATTACTATACTTATTACTCTTATTATTGTCAACGTAACTCATATTATTTGCCATATTATGCTTATATGATCGATAGAACGACAATTACAATACTTATTATTCTTATTTTTATCAACCTGACTCATACTATTAGCCATATTATGCTTATATGATCGACAGAACGACAATTACTATACTTATTACACTCACTATTATCAATCTAACTCATATTATTATCCATATTATGCTTATATGATCGATAGAACGACAATTACTATACTTATTACTCTTATTATTGTCAACGTAACTCATATTATTAGCAATATTATGCTTATATGATCGATAGAACGACAATTACTATACTTATTATTCTTATTTTTATCAACCTGACTCATACTATTAGCCATATTATGCTTATATGATCGACAGAACGACAATTACTATACTTATTACACTCACTATTATCAATCTAACTCATATTATTATCCATATTATGCTTATATGATCGATAGAACGACAATTACTATACTTATTACTCTTATTATTGTCAACGTAACTCATATTATTAGCCATATTATGCTTATGTGATCGATAGAACGCAATTACTATACTTATTACTCTTATTATTATCAATCTAACTCATATTATTAGCCATATTATGCTTATGTGATCGATAGAACGAAAATTACTATACTTATTACACTCACTATTATCAATCTAACTCATATTATTAACCATATTATGCAGATATGATTGATAGGACGACAATTACTATACTTATTACTCTTACTATTATCAATCTAACTCATATTATTAGCCATATTATGCAGATATGATCGATAGAACTACAATTACTATACTCATTACTCTTATTATTATCAATCTAACTCACATTATTAGCCATTTTATGCTTATGTGATCGAGAGAACGACAATTACTATACTTATTACTCTTATTGTTGTCAATCTAACTCATATTATTAACCATATTATGCTTATATGAGCAATAGAACCATAATTACTATACTTATTACACTCACTATTATCAATCTAACTCATATTATTGACCATATTATGCTTATATGATCGATAGAACGACAATTACTATACATATTACTCTTATTATTGTCAACGTAACTCATATTATTAGCCATATTATGCTTATATGATCGATAGAACGACAATTACTATACTTATTAGTCGTATTATTATCAATCTAAGTCATATTATTAGCCATATTATGCTTATATGATCGATAGAACGACAATTACTATACCCACAACTCTTATTATTATAAATCTAACTCATATTATTAGCCATATTATGCTTATGTGATCGATAGAACGAAAATTACTATACTTATTACTCTTATTATTATCAATCTAACCCATATTATTAGCCATATTATGCTTATATGATCGACAGAACGGCAATTGCTACACTTATTACACTCACTATTATCAACCTAACTCATATTATTAACCATATTATGCTTATATGATCGATAGAACGACAATTACTATACTTATTACTCTCATTATTGTCAACGTAATTCATATTATTAGCCATATTATGCTTATATGATCGATAGAACGACAATCACAATACTTATTATTCTTATTTTTATCAACCTGACTCATATTATTAGCCATATTATGCTTAAATGATCGATAGAACGACAATTGCTATACCTATTACTCTTATTATTATCAATCTAACTCATATTATTAGCCATATTATGCTTATATGATCGACAGAAGGACAATTACTATACTTATTACACTCACTATTAGCAATCTAACTCATATTATTAGCCATATTATGCTTATGTGATCGATAGAACGACAATTAATATACTCATTACTCCTATTATTATCAATCTAACTCATATTATAAGACGTATTATGCTTATATGATCGATAGAACGACAATCACTATACTTATTACTCTTATTATTATCAATCTAACTCATATTATTAGCCATATTATGCTTATGTGATCGATAGAACGCAATTACTATACTTATGACTCTTATGATTATCAAGCTAACTCATATTATTAGCCATATTATGCTTATATGATCGACAGAACGACAATTACTATACTTATTACTCTTATCATTGTCAACGTAACTCATATTATTAGCCAT
>NW_027474965.1:0-20773 GCF_050947335.1 Megachile rotundata | reverse complement strand
GAGTAATAAGTATAGTAATTGTCGTTCTATCGACCATATCTGCATAATATGGTTAATAATATGAGTTAGATTGATAATAGTGAGTGTAGTCAGTATAGTAATTGCCGTTCTGTCGATCATATAAGCATAGAATGGCTAATAATATGAGTTCGATTGATAATAATAAGAGTAATAAGTATAGTAATTGTAGTTCTATCGATCATATAAGCATAATATGGCTAATAATATGAGTTAGATTGATAATAATAAGAGTACTGAGTATAGTAATTTTAGTTCTATCGATCCTATAAGCATAATGTGGCTAATAATATGAGTTAGATTGATAATAATAAGAGCAATAAGTATAGTAATTGCCGTTCTATCGATCATATAAGCATAATATGGCTAATAATATGAGTTAGATTGATAATAGTGAGTGTAATAAGTATAGTAATTGTAGTTCCATTGCTCATATAAGCATAATATGATTAATAATATGAGTTAGATTGATAATAATAAGAGTAATAAGTATAGTAATTATCGTTCTCCCGATGATACAAGCATAATATGGCTAATAATATGAGTTAGATTGATAATAATAAGAGTAATGAGTATAGTAGTTGTAGTTCTATCGATCATGTCTGCATAATATGGTTAATAATATGAGCTAGATTGATAATAATAAGAGTAATAAGTATAGCAATTGTAGTTCTATCGATCATATAAGCATAATATGGCTAATAATATGAGTTAGATTGATAATAATAAGAGCATTAAGTATAGTAATTATCGTTCCACCGATCATACAAGCTTAATGTGGCTAATAATATGAGTTAGATTGATAATAATAAGTGTAATAAGTATAGTAATTATCGTTCTACCGATCATATAAGCATAATATGGCTAATAATATGAGTCAGATTGATAATAATAAGACTAATAAGTATAGTAATTGTCGTTCTATCGACCATATCTGCGTAATATGGTTAATAATATGAGTTAGATTGATAATAGTGAGTGTAATCAGTATAGTAATTGTCGTTCTGTCGATCCTATAAGCATAGAATGGCTAATAATATGAGTTCGATTGATAATAATAAGAGTAATAAGTATAGTGATTGTCGTTCTATCGATCATATAAGCATAATATGGCTAATAATATGAGTTAGAATGATAATAGCGAGTGTAACAAGTATAGTAATTTTAGTTCTATTGCTCATATAAGTATAATATGATTAATAATATGAGTTAGATTGATAATAATAAGAGTAATAAGTATAGTAATTATCGTTCTACCGATCGTATAAGCATAATATGGCTAATAATATGAGTTAGATTGATAATAGTGAGTGTAATAAGTATAGTAATTGTCGTTCTGTCGATCATATAAGCATAGTATGGCTAATAATATGAGTTAGATTGATAATAGTGACTGCAATAAGTATAGTAATTGTCGTTCTGTCGATCATATAAGCATAGTATGGCTAATAATATGAGTTCAATTGATAATAATAAGAGTAATAAGTATAGTAATTGTAGTTCTATCGATCATATAAGCATAATATGGCTAATAATATGAGTTAGATTGATAATAATAAGAGTAATGAGTATAGTAATTTTCGTTCTATCGGTCATATAAGCATAAGATGGCAAATAATATGAGTTAGATTGATAATAATAAGAGTAATAAGTATAGTAATTGTCGTTCTATCGATCATATAAGCATAATATGGCTAACAATGTGAGTTAGATTGATAATAATAAGACTAATAAGTATAGTAATTGTAGTTCTATCGATCATACAAGCATAATATGGCTAATAATATGAGTTCGATTGATAATAATAAGAGTAATAAGTATAGTAATTGTAGTTGTATCGATCATATAAGCATAATATGGCTAATAATATGAGTTAGATTGATAATAATAAGAGTATTAAGTATAGTAATTATCGTTCCACCGATCATACAAGCATAATGTGGCTAATAATATGAGTTAGATTGATAATAATAAGAGTAATGAGTATAGTAATTTTAGTTCTATCGATCCTATAAGCATAATGTGGCTAATAATATGAGTTAGATTGATAATAATAAGAGCAATAAGTATAGTAATTGCCGTTCTATCGATCATATAAGCATAATATGGCTAATAATATGAGTTAGATTGATAATAGTGAGTGTAATAAGTATAGTAATTGTAGTTCCATTGCTCATATAAGCATAATATGATTAATAATATGAGTTAGATTGATAATAATAAGAGTAATAAGTATAGTAATTATCGTTCTCCCGATCATACAAGCATAATACGGCTAATAATATGAGTTAGATTGATAATAATAAGAGTAATGAGTATAGTAATTGTAGTTCTATCGATCATATAAGCATAATATGGCTAATAATATGAGTTAGATTGATAATAATAAGACAAATAAGTATAGTAATTGTCGTTCTATCGAGCATATAAGCATAATATGGCAAATAATATGAGTTAGACTGATAATAATAAGAGTAATAAGTATAGTAATTGTCGTTCTATCGATCACATAAGCATAATATGGCTAATAATATTAGTTAGATTGATAATAATAAGAGTAGTGAGTATAGTAATTGTCGTTCTACCGATCATATAATCATAATATGGCTAATAATATGAGTTAGATTGATAATAATAAGAGTAATAAGTATAGTAATTGTCGTTCTATTGATCATATAAGCATAATATGGCTAACAATGTGATTTAGATTGATAATAATAAGACTAATAAGTATAGTAATTGTAGTTCTATCGATCATATAAGCATAATATGGCTAATAATATGAGTTCGATTGATAATAATAAGAGTAATAAGTATAGTAATTGTAGTTCTATCGATCATATCAGCATAATATGGCTAATAATATGAGTTAGATTGATAATAATAAGAGTAATGAGTATAGTAATTTTAGTTCTATCGATCCTATAAGCATAATGTGGCTAATAATATGTGTTAGATTGATAATAATAAGAGCAATAAGTATAGTAATTATCGTTCTCCCGATCATACAAGCATAATATGGCTAATAATATGAGTTAGATTGATAATAATAAGAGTAATGAGTATAGTAGTTGTAGTTCTATCGATCATGCCTGCATAATATGGTTAATAATATGAGCTAGATTGATTATAATAAGAGTAATAAGTATAGTAATTGTAGTTCTAACGATCATATAAGCATAATATGGCTAATAATTTGAGTTAGATTGATAATAATAAGAGTATTAAGTATAGTAATTATCGTTCCACCGATCATACAAGCATAATGTGGCTAATAATATGAGATAGATTGATAATAATAAGTGTAATAAGTATAGTAATTATCGTTCTACCGATCATATAAGCACAATATGGCTAATAATATGAGTTAGATTGATAATAATAAGAGTAAAAAGTATAGTAATTGTCGTTCTATCGATCATATAAGCATAATATGGCTAATAATATGAGTTAGATTGATAATAATAAGAGTAATAAGTATAGTAATTGTCGTTCTATCGACCATATCTGCATAATATGGTTAATAATATGAGTTAGATTGATAATAGTGAGTGTAGTCAGTATAGTAATTGCCGTTCTGTCGATCATATAAGCATAGAATGGCTAATAATATGAGTTCGATTGATAATAATAAGAGTAATAAGTATAGTAATTGTCGTTCTATCGATCATATAAGCATAATATGGCTAATAATATGAGTTAGATTGATAATAATAAGACCATAAGTATATTAATTATCGTTCTACCGATCATATAAGCATAATATGGCTAATAATATGAGTTAGATTGATAATAATAAGAGTAAAAAGTATAGTAATTGTCGTTCTATCGATCCTATAAGCATAATGTGGCTAATAATATGAGTTAGATTGATAATAATAAGAGCAATAAGTATAGTAATTGCCGTTCTATCGATCATATAAGCATAATATGGCTAATAATATGAGTTAGATTGATAATAGTGAGTGTAATAAGTATAGTAATTGTAGTTCCATTGCTCATATAAGCATAATATGATTAATAATATGAGTTAGATTGATAATAATAAGAGTAATAAGTATAGTAATTATCGTTCTCCCGATCATACAAGCATAATATGGCTAATAATATGAGTTAGATTGATAATAATAAGAGTAATGAGTATAGTAGTTGTAGTTCTATCGATCATGTCTGCATAATATGGTTAATAATATGAGCTAGATTGATAATAATAAGAGTAATAAGTATAGCAATTGTAGTTCTATCGATCATATAAGCATAATATGGCTAATAATATGAGTTAGATTGATAATAATAAGAGCATTAAGTATAGTAATTATCGTTCCACCGATCATACAAGCTTAATGTGGCTAATAATATGAGTTAGATTGATAATAATAAGTGTAATAAGTATAGTAATTATCGTTCTACCGATCATATAAGCATAATATGGCTAATAATATGAGTCAGATTGATAATAATAAGAGTAATAAGTATAGTAATTGTCGTTCTATCGACCATATCTGCATAATATGGTTAATAATATGAGTTAGATTGATAATAGTGAATGTAGTCAGTATAGTAATTGTCGTTCTGTCGATCATATAAGCATAGAATGGCTAATAATATGAGTTCGATTGATAATAATAAGAGTAATAAGTATAGTAATTGTCGTTCTATCGTTCATATAAGCATAATATGGCTAATAATATGAGTTAGATTGATAATAATAAGACTAATAAGTATAGTAATTGTCGTTCTATCGATCATAAAAGCATAGTATGGCTAATAATATGAGTTAGATTGATAATAATAAGAGTAATAAGTATATTAATTATCGTTCTACCGATCATATAAGCATAATATGGCTAATAATATGAGTTAGATTGATAATAATAAGAGTAAAAAGTATAGTAATTGTCGTTCTATCGATCATATAAGCATAATATGGCTAATAATATGAGTTAGAATGATAATAGCGAGTGTAATAAGTATAGTAATTTTAGTTCTATTGCTCATATAAGTATAATATGATTAATAATATGAGTTAGATTGATAATAATAAGAGTAATAAGTATAGTAATTATCGTTCTACCGATCGTATAAGCATAATATGATTAATAATATGAGTTAGATTGATAATAATAAGAGTAATAAGTATGGTAATTATCGTTCTCCCGATCATATAAGCATAATATGGCTAACAATGTGAGTTAGATTGATAATAATAAGACTAATAAGTATAGTAATTGTAGTTCTATCGATCATACAAGCATAATATGGCTAATAATATGAGTTAGAATGATAATAGCGAGTGTAATAAGTATAGTAATTTTAGTTCTATTGCTCATATAAGTATAATATGATTAATAATATGAGTTAGATTGATAATAATAAGAGTAATAAGTATAGTAATTATCGTTCTACCGATCATATAAGCATAGGATGGCAAATAATATGAGTTAGATTGATAATAATAAGAGTAATAAGTATAGTAATTGTCGTTCTATCGATCATATAAGCATAATATGGCAAATAATATGAGTTAGACTGATAATAATAAGAGTAATAAGTATAGTAATTGTCGTTCTATCGATCACATAAGCATAATATGGCTAATAATATTAGTTAGATTGATAATAATAAGAGTAGTGAGTATAGTAATTGTCGTTCTACCGATCATATAATCATAATATGGCTAATAATATGAGTTAGATTGATAATAATAAGAGTAATAAGTATAGTAATTGTCGTTCTATCGATCATATAAGCATAATATGGCTAACAATGTGAGTTAGATTGATAATAATAAGACTAATAAGTATAGTAATTGTAGTTCTATCGATCATATAAGCATAATATGGCTAATAATATGAGTTCGATTGATAATAATAAGAGTAATAAGTATAGTAATTGTAGTTCTATCGATCATATCAGCATAATATGGCTAATAATATGAGTTAGATTGATAATAATAAGAGTAATGAGTATAGTAATTTTAGTTCTATCGATCCTATAAGCATAATGTGGCTAATAATATGAGTTAGATTGATAATAATAAGAGCAATAAGTATAGTAATTATCGTTCTCCCGATCATACAAGCATAATATGGCTAATAATATGAGTTAGATTGATAATAATAAGAGTAATGAGTATAGTAGTTGTAGTTCTATCGATCATGCCTGCATAATATGGTTAGTAATATGAGCTAGATTGATAATAATAAGAGTAATAAGTATAGTAATTGTAGTTCTAACGATCATATAAGCATAATATGGCTAATAATTTGAGTTAGATTGATAATAATAAGAGTATTAAGTATAGTAATTATCGTTCCACCGATCATACAAGCATAATGTGGCTAATAATATGAGTTAGATTGATAATAATAAGTGTAATAAGTATAGTAATTATCGTTCTACCGATCATATAAGCACAATATGGCTAATAATATGAGTTAGATTGATAATAATAAGAGTAAAAAGTATAGTAATTGTCGTTCTATCGATCATATAAGCACAATATGGCTAATAATATGAGTTAGATTGATAATAATAAGAGTAATAAGTATAGTAATTGTCGTTCTATCGATCATATAAGCATAATATGGCTGATAATATGAGATAGAATGATAATAGCGAGTGTAATAAGTATAGTAATTTTAGTTCTATTGCTCATATAAGTATAATATGATTAATAATATGAGTTAGATTGATAATAATAAGAGTAATAAGTATAGTAATTATCGTTCTACCGATCATATAAGCATAATATGGCTAATAATATGAGTTAGATTGATAATAGTGAGTGTAATAAGTATAGTAATTGTCGTTCTGTCGATCATATAAGCATAGTATGGCTAATAATATGAGTTAGATTGATAATAGTGAGTGCAATAAGTATAGTAATTGTCGTTCTGTCGATCATATAAGCATAGTATGGCTAATAATATGAGTTCGATTGATAATAATAAGAGTAATAAGTATAGTAATTGTAGTTCTATCGATCATATAAGCATAATATGGCTAATAATATGAGTTAGATTGATAATAATAAGAGTAATGAGTATAGTAATTTTTGTTCTATCGATCCTATAAGCATAATGTGGCTAATAATATGAGTTAGATTGATAATAATAAGAGCAATAAGTATAGTAATTGCCGTTCTATCGATCATATAAGCATAATATGGCTAATAATATGAGTTAGATTGATAATAATAAGAGTAAAAAGTATAGTAATTGTCGTTCTATCGATCATATAAGCATAATATGGCTAATAATATGAGTTAGAATGCTAATAGCGAGTGTAATAAGTATAGTAATTTTAGTTCTATTGCTCATATAAGTATAATATGATTAATAATATGAGTTAGATTGATAATAATAAGAGTAATAAGTATAGTAATTATCGTTCTACCGATCATATAAGCATAATATGGCTAATAATATGAGTTAGATTGATAATAGTGAGTGTAATAAGTATAGTAATTGTCGTTCTGTCGATCATATAAGCATAGTATGGCTAATAATATGAGTTAGATTGATAATAGTGAGTGCAATAAGTATAGTAATTGTCGTTCTGTCGATCATATAAGCATAGAATGGCTAATAATATGAGTTCGATTGATAATAATAAGAGTAATAAGTATAGTAATTGTAGTTCTATCGATCATATAAGCATAATATGGCTAATAATATGAGTTAGATTGATAATAATAAGAGTAATGAGTATAGTAATTTTAGTTCTATCGATCCTATAGGCATAATGTGGCTAATAATATGAGTTAGATTGATAATAATAAGAGCAATAAGTATAGTAATTGCTGTTCTATCGATCATATAAGCATAATATGGCTAATAATATGAGTTAGATTGATAATAGTGAGTGTAATAAGTATAGTAATTGTAGTTCCATTGCTCATATAAGCATAATATGATTAATAATATGAGTTAGATTGATAATAATAAGAGTAATAAGTATAGTAATTATCGTTCTCCCGATGATACAAGCATAATATGGCTAATAATATGAGTTAGATTGATAATAATAAGAGTAATGAGTATAGTAGTTGTAGTTCTATCGATCATGTCTGCATAATATGGTTAATAATATGAGCTAGATTGATAATAATAAGAGTAATAAGTATAGTAATTGTAGTTCTATCGATCCTATAAGCATAATGTGGCTAATAATATGAGTTAGATTGATAATAATAAGAGTAATAAGTATAGCAATTGTAGTTCTATCGATCATATAAGCATAATATGGCTAATAATATGAGTTAGATTGATAATAATAAGAGCATTAAGTATAGTAATTATCGTTCCACCGATCATACAAGCTTAATGTGGCTAATAATATGAGTTAGATTGATAATAATAAGTGTAATAAGTATAGTAATTATCGTTCTACCGATCATATAAGCATAATATGGCTAATAATATGAGTCAGATTGATAATAATAAGACTAATAAGTATAGTAATTGTCGTTCTATCGACCATATCTGCGTAATATGGTTAATAATATGAGTTAGATTGATAATAGTGAGTGTAATCAGTATAGTAATTGTCGTTCTGTCGATCCTATAAGCATAGAATGGCTAATAATATGAGTTCGATTGATAATAATAAGAGTAATAAGTATAGTGATTGTCGTTCTATCGATCATATAAGCATAATATGGCTAATAATATGAGTTAGAATGATAATAGCGAGTGTAATAAGTATAGTAATTTTAGTTCTATTGCTCATATAAGTATAATATGATTAATAATATGAGTTAGATTGATAATAATAAGAGTAATAAGTATAGTAATTATCGTTCTACCGATCGTATAAGCATAATATGGCTAATAATATGAGTTAGATTGATAATAGTGAGTGTAATAAGTATAGTAATTGTCGTTCTGTCGATCATATAAGCATAGTATGGCTAATAATATGAGTTAGATTGATAATAGTGACTGCAATAAGTATAGTAATTGTCGTTCTGTCGATCATATAAGCATAGTATGGCTAATAATATGAGTTCAATTGATAATAATAAGAGTAATAAGTATAGTAATTGTCGTTCTATCGATCATATAAGCATAATATGGCTAACAATGTGAGTTAGATTGATAATAATAAGACTAATAAGTATAGTAATTGTAGTTCTATCGATCATACAAGCATAATATGGCTAATAATATGAGTTCGATTGATAATAATAAGAGTAATAAGTATAGTAATTGTAGTTGTATCGATCATATAAGCATAATATGGCTAATAATATGAGTTAGATTGATAATAATAAGAGTATTAAGTATAGTAATTATCGTTCCACCGATCATACAAGCATAATGTGGCTAATAATATGAGTTAGATTGATAATAATAAGAGTAATGAGTATAGTAATTTTAGTTCTATCGATCCTATAAGCATAATGTGGCTAATAATATGAGTTAGATTGATAATAATAAGAGCAATAAGTATAGTAATTGCCGTTCTATCGATCATATAAGCATAATATGGCTAATAATATGAGTTAGATTGATAATAGTGAGTGTAATAAGTATAGTAATTGTAGTTCCATTGCTCATATAAGCATAATATGATTAATAATATGAGTTAGATTGATAATAATAAGAGTAATAAGTATAGTAATTATCGTTCTCCCGATCATACAAGCATAATACGGCGAATAATATGAGTTAGATTGATAATAATAAGAGTAATGAGTATAGTAGTTGTAGTTCTATCGATCATGTCTGCATAATATGGTTAATAATATGAGCTAGATTGATAATAATAAGAGTAATAAGTATAGCAATTGTAGTTCTATCGATCATATAAGCATAATATGGCTAATAATATGAGTTAGATTGATAATAATAAGAGCATTAAGTATAGTAATTATCGTTCCACCGATCATGCAAGCTTAATGTGGCTAATAATATGAGTTAGATTGATAATAATAAGCGTAATAAGTATAGTAATTATCGTTCTACCGATCATATAAGCATAATATGGCTAATAATATGAGTCAGATTGATAATAATAAGACTAATAAGTATAGTAATTGTCGTTCTATCGATCATAAAAGCATAGTATGGCTAATAATATGAGTTAGATTGATAATAATAAGAGTAATAAGTATATTAATTATCGTTCTACCGATCATATAAGCATAATATGGCTAATAATATGAGTTAGATTGATAATAGTGAGTGTAATAAGTATAGTAATTGTCGTTCTGTCGATCATATAAGCATAGTATGGCTAATAATATGAGTTAGATTGATAATAGTGACTGCAATAAGTATAGTAATTGTCGTTCTGTCGATCATATAAGCATAGTATGGCTAATAATATGAGTTCAATTGATAATAATAAGAGTAATAAGTATAGTAATTGTAGTTCTATCGATCATATAAGCATAATATGGCTAATAATATGAGTTAGATTGATAATAATAAGAGTAATGAGTATAGTAATTTTCGTTCTATCGATCATATAAGCATAAGATGGCAAATAATATGAGTTAGATTGATAATAATAAGAGTAATAAGTATAGTAATTGTCGTTCTATCGATCATATAAGCATAATATGGCTAACAATGTGAGTTAGATTGATAATAATAAGACTAATAAGTATAGTAATTGTAGTTCTATCGATCATACAAGCATAATATGGCTAATAATATGAGTTCGATTGATAATAATAAGAGTAATAAGTATAGTAATTGTAGTTGTATCGATCATATAAGCATAATATGGCTAATAATATGAGTTAGATTGATAATAATAAGAGTATTAAGTATAGTAATTATCGTTCCACCGATCATACAAGCATAATGTGGCTAATAATATGAGTTAGATTGATAATAATAAGTGTGATAAGTATAGTAATTATCGTTCTACCGATCATATAAGCACAATATGGCTAATAATATGAGTTAGATTGATAATAATAAGAGTAAAAAGTATAGTAATTGTCGTTCTATCGATCATATAAGCATAATATGGCTAATAATATGAGTTAGATTGATATTAATAAGAGTAATAAGTATAGTAATTGTCGTTCTATCGACCATATCTGCATAATATGGTTAATAATATGAGTTAGATTGATAATAGTGAGTGTAGTCAGTATAGTAATTGCCGTTCTGTCGATCATATAAGCATAGAATGGCTAATAATATGAGTTCGATTGATAATAATAAGAGTAATAAGTATAGTAATTGTCGTTCTATCGAGCATATAAGCATAATATGGCTAATAATATGAGTTAGATTGATAATAATAAGACTAATAAGTATATTAATTATCGTTCTACCGATCATATAAGCATAATATGGCTAATAATATGAGTTAGATAGATAATAATAAGAGTAAAAAGTATAGTAATTGTCGTTCTATCGATCATATAAGCATAATATGGCTAATAATATGAGTTAGAATGATAATAGCGAGTGTAATAAGTATAGTAATTTTAGTTCTATTGCTCATATAAGTATAATATGATTAATAATATGAGTTAGATTCATAATAATAAGAGTAATAAGTATAGTAATTATCGTTCTACCGATCATATAAGCATAATATGGCTAATAATATGAGTTAGATTGATAATAGTGAGTGTAATAAGTATAGTAATTGTCGTTCTGTCGATCATATAAGCATAGTATGGCTAATAATATGAGTTAGATTGATAATAGTGAGTGCAATAAGTATAGTAATTGTCGTTCTGTCGATCATATAAGCATAGTATGGCTAATAATATGAGTTCGATTGATAATAATAAGAGTAATAAGTATAGTAATTGTAGTTCTATCGATCATATAATCATAATATGGCTAATAATATGAGTTAGATTGATAATAATAAGAGTAATGAGTATAGTAATTTTCGTTCTATCGATCATATAAGCATAAGATGGCAAATAATATGAGTTAGATTGATAATAATAAGAGTAATAAGTATAGTAATTGTCGTTCTATCGATCATATAAGCATAATATGGCTAACAATGTGAGTTCGATTGATAATAATAAGAGTAATAAGTATAGTAATTGTCGTTCTGTCGATCATATAAGCATAGTATGGCTAATAATATGAGTTCGATTGATAATAATAAGAGAAATAAGTATAGTAATTGTAGTTCTATCGATCATATAATCATAATATGGCTAATAATATGAGTGAGATTGATAATAATAAGAGTAATGAGTATAGTAATTTTCGTTCTATCGATCATATAAGCATAAGATGGCAAATAATATGAGTTAGATTGATAATAATAAGAGTAATAAGTATAGTAATTATCGTTCTATCGATCATATAAGCATAATATGGCTAACAATGTGAGTTCGATTGATAATAATAAGAGTAATAAGTATAGTAATTGTAGTTCTATCGATCATATAAGCATAATATGGCTAATAATATGAGTTAGATTGATAATAATAAGAGTAATGAGTATAGTAATTTTAGTTCTATCGATCCTATAAGCATAATGTGGCTAATAATATGAGTTAGATTGATAATAATAAGAGCAATAAGTATAGTAATTGCCGTTCTATCGATCATATAAGCATAATATGGCTAATAATATGAGTTAGATTGATAATAATAAGATTATTAAGTATAGTAATTATCGTTCGACCGATCATACAAGCATAATGTGGCTAATAATATGAGTTAGATTGATAATAATAAGTGTAATAAGTATAGTAATTATCGTTCTACCGATCATATAAGCATAATATGGCTAATAATATGAGTTAGATTGAAAATAATAAGGGTAAAAAGTATAGCAATTGTCGTTCTATCGATCATATAAGCATAATATGGCTAATAATATGAGTTAGATTGATAATAATAAGACAAATAAGTATAGCAGTTGTCGTTCTATCGAGCATATAAGCATAATATGGCAAATAATATGAGTTAGACTGATAATAATAAGAGTAATAAGTATAGTAATTGTCGTTCTATCGATCACATAAGCATAATATGGCTAATAATATTAGTTAGATTGATAATAATAAGAGTAGTGAGTATAGTAATTGTCGTTCTACCGATCATATAAGCATAATATGGCTAATAATATGAGTTAGATTGATAATAATAAGAGTAATAAGTATAGTAATTGTCGTTCTATCGATCATATAAGCATAATATGGCTAACAATTTGAGTTAGATTGATAATAATAAGACTAATAAGTATAGTAATTGTAGTTCTATCGATCATATAAGCATAATATGGCTAATAATATGAGTTAGAATGATAATAGCGAGTGTAATAAGTATAGTAATTTTAGTTCTATTGCTCATATAAGTATAATATGATTAATAATATGAGTTAGATTGATAATAATAAGAGTAATAAGTATAGTAATTATCGTTCTACCGATCATATAAGCATAGTATGGCTAATAATATGAGTTAGATTGATAATAGTGAGTGCAATAAGTATAGTAATTGTCGTTCTGTCGATCATATAAGCATAGTATGGCTAATAATATGAGTTCGATTGATAATAATAAGAGTAATAAGTATAGTAATTGTAGTTCTATCGATCATATAAGCATAATATGGCTAATCATATGAGTTAGATTGATAATAAGAGTAATGAGTATAGTAATTTTCGTTCTATCGATCATATAAGCATAAGATGGCAAATAATATGAGTTAGATTGATAATAATAAGAGTAATAAGTATAGTAATTGTCGTTCTATCGATCATATAAGCATAATATGGCTAATAATATGAGTTAGATTGATAATAATAAGAGTATTAAGTATAGTAATTTTCGTTCTATCGATCATATAAGTATAAGATGGCAAATAATATGAGTTAGATTGATAATAATAAGAGTAATAAGTATAGTAATTGTCGTTCTATCGATCATATAAGCATAATATGGCTAACAATGTGTGTTCGATTGATAATAATAAGAGTAATAAGTATAGTAATTGTAGTTCTATCGATCATATAAGCATAATATGGCTAATAATATGAGTTAGATTGATAATAATAAGAGTAATGAGTATAGTAATTTTAGTTCTATCGATCCTATAAGCATAATGTGGCTAATAATATGAGTTAGATTGATTATAATAAGAGCAATAAGTATAGTAATTGCCGTTCTATCGATCATATAAGCATAATATGGCTAATAATATGAGTTAGATTGATAATAATAAGAGTAATAAGTATAGCAATTGTAGTTCTATCGATCATATAAGCATAATATGGCTAATAATATGAGTTAGATTGATAATAATAAGATTATTAAGTATAGTAATTATCGTTCGACCGATCATACAAGCATAATGTGGCTAATAATATGAGTTAGATTGATAATAATAAGAGTAAAAAGTATAGTAATTGTCGTTCTATCAATCATATAAGCATAATATGGCTAATAATATGAGTTAGATTGATAATAATAAGAGTAAAAGGTATAGTAATTGTCGTTCTATCGATCATATAAGCATAATATGGCTAATAATATGAGTTAGATTGATAATAATAAGACTAAGGAGTATAGTAATTGTCGTTCTATCGATTATATAAGCATAATATGGCTAATAATATGAGTTAGATTGATAATAGTGAGTGTAATAAGTATAGTAATTGTAGTTCCATTGCTCATATAAGCATAATATGATTAATAATATGAGTTAGATTGATAATAATAAGAGTAATAAGTATAGTAATTATCGTTCTCCCGATCATACAAGCATAATATGGTTAATAATATGAGCTAGATTGATAATAATAAGAGTAATAAGTATAGCAATTGTAGTTCTATCGATCATATAAGCATAATATGGCTAATAATATGAGTTAGATTGATAATAATAAGATTATTAAGTATAGTAATTATCGTTCGACCGATCATACAAGCATAATGTGGCTAATAATATGAGTTAGATTGATAATAATAAGTGTAATAAGTATAGTAATTATCGTTCTACCGATCATATAAGCATAATATGGCTAATAATATGAGTTAGATTGAAAATAATAAGAGTAAAAAGTATAGCAATTGTCGTTCTATCGATCATATAAGCATAATATGGCTAATAATATGAGTTAGATTGATAATAATAAGACAAATAAGTATTGTAATTGTCGTTCTATCGAGCATATAAGCATAATATGGCAAATAATATGAGTTAGACTGATAATAATAAGAGTAATAAGTATAGTAATTGTCGTTCTATCGATCACATAAGCATAATATGGCTAATAATATTAGTTAGATTGATAATAATAAGAGTAGTGAGTATAGTAATTGTCGTTCTACCGATCATATAAGCATAATATGGCTAATAATATGAGTTAGATTGATAATAATAAGAGTAATAAGTATAGTAATTGTCGTTCTATCGATCATATAAGCATAATATGGCTAACAATTTGAGTTAGATTGATAATAATAAGACTAATAAGTATAGTAATTGTAGTTCTATCGATCATATAAGCATAATATGGCTAATAATATGAGTTCGATTGATAATAATAAGAGTAATAAGTATAGTAATTGTAGTTCTATCGATCATATAAGCATAATATGGCTAATAATATGAGTTAGAATGATAATAGCGAGTGTAATAAGTATAGTAATTTTAGTTCTATTGCTCATATAAGTATAATATGATTAATAATATGAGTTAGATTGATAATAATAAGAGTAATAAGTATAGTAATTATCGTTCTACCGATCATACAAGCATAATATGGTTAATAATATGAGCTAGATTGATAATAATAAGAGTAATAAGTATAGCAATTGTAGTTCTATCGATCATATAAGCATAATATGGCTAATAATATGAGTTAGATTGATAATAATAAGATTATTAAGTATAGTAATTATCGTTCGACCGATCATACAAGCATAATGTGGCTAATAATATGAGTTAGATTGATAATAATAAGTGTAATAAGTATAGTAATTATCGTTGTACCGATCATATAAGCATAATATGGCTAATAATATGAGTTAGATTGAAAATAATAAGAGTAAAAAGTATAGCAATTGTCGTTCTATCGATCATATAAGCATAATATGGCTAATAATATGAGTTAGATTGATAATAATAAGACAAATAAGTATTGTAATTGTCGTTCTATCGAGCATATAAGCATAATATGGCAAATAATATGAGTTAGACTGATAATAATAAGAGTAATAAGTATAGTAATTGTCGTTCTATCGATCACATAAGCATAATATGGCTAATAATATTAGTTAGATTGATAATAATAAGAGTAGTGAGTATAGTAATTGTCGTTCTACCGATCATATAAGCATAATATGGCTAATAATATGAGTTAGATTGATAATAATAAGAGTAATAAGTATAGTAATTGTCGTTCTATCGATCATATAAGCATAATATGGCTAACAATTTGAGTTAGATTGATAATAATAAGACTAATAAGTATAGTAATTGTAGTTCTATCGATCATATAAGCATAATATGGCTAATAATATGAGTTCGATTGATAATAATAAGAGTAATAAGTATAGTAATTGTAGTTCTATCGATCATATAAGCATAATATGGCTAATAATATGAGTTAGAATGATAATAGCGAGTGTAATAAGTATAGTAATTTTAGTTCTATTGCTCATATAAGTATAATATGATTAATAATATGAGTTAGATTGATAATAATAAGAGTAATAAGTATAGTAATTATCGTTCTACCGATCATATAAGCATAATATGGCTAATAATATGAGTTAGATTGATAATAGTGAGTGTAATAAGTATAGTAATTGTCGTTCTGTCGATCATATAAGCATAGTATGGCTAATAATATGAGTTCGATTGATAATAATAAGAGTAATAAGTATAGTAATTGTAGTTCTATCGATCATATAAGCATAATATGGCTAATCATATGAGTTAGATTGATAATAAGAGTAATGAGTATAGTAATTTTCGTTCTATCGATCATATAAGCATAAGATGGCAAATAATATGAGTTAGATTGATAATAATAAGAGTAATAAGTATAGTAATTGTCGTTCTATCGATCATGTAAGCATAATATGGCTAACAATGTGTGTTCGATTGATAATAATAAGAGTAATAAGTATAGTAATTGTAGTTCTATCGATCATATAAGCATAATATGGCTAATAATATGAGTTAGATTGATAATAGTGAGTGTAATAAGTATAGTAATTGTAGTTCTATTGCTCATATAAGCATAATATGATTAATAATATGAGTTAGATTGATAATAATAAGAGTAATAAGTATAGTAATTATCGTTCTCCCGATCATATAAGCATAATATGGCTAATAATATGAGTTAGATTGATAATAGTGAGTGTAATAAGTATAGTAATTGTCGTTCTGTCGATCATATAAGCATAGTATGGCTAATAATATGAGTTAGATTGATAATAGTGAGTGCAATAAGTATAGTAATTGTCGTTCTGTCGATCATATAAGCATAGTATGGCTAATAATATGAGTTCGATTGATAATAATAAGAGTAATAAGTATAGTAATTGTAGTTCTATCGATCATATAATCATAATATGGCTAATAATATGAGTTAGATTGATAATAATAAGAGTAATGAGTATAGTAATTTTCGTTCTATCGATCATATAAGCATAAGATGGCAAATAATATGAGTTAGATTGATAATAATAAGAGTAATAAGTATAGTAATTGTCGTTCTATCGATCATATAAGCATAATATGGCTAACAATGTGAGTTCGATTGATAATAATAAGAGTAATAAGTATAGTAATTGTCGTTCTGTCGATCATATAAGCATAGTATGGCTAATAATATGAGTTCGATTGATAATAATAAGAGAAATAAGTATAGTAATTGTAGTTCTATCGATCATATAATCATAATATGGCTAATAATATGAGTGAGATTGATAATAATAAGAGTAATGAGTATAGTAATTTTCGTTCTATCGATCATATAAGCATAAGATGGCAAATAATATGAGTTAGATTGATAATAATAAGAGTAATAAGTATAGTAATTGTCGTTCTATCGATCATATAAGCATAATATGGCTAACAATGTGAGTTCGATTGATAATAATAAGAGTAATAAGTATAGTAATTGTAGTTCTATCGATCATATAAGCATAATATGGCTAATAATATGAGTTAGATTGATAATAATAAGAGTAATGAGTATAGTAATTTTAGTTCTATCGATCCTATAAGCATAATGTGGCTAATAATATGAGTTAGATTGATAATAATAAGAGCAATAAGTATAGTAATTGCCGTTCTATCGATCATATAAGCATAATATGGCTAATAATATGAGTTAGATTGATAATAATAAGATTATTAAGTATAGTAATTATCGTTCGACCGATCATACAAGCATAATGTGGCTAATAATATGAGTTAGATTGATAATAATAAGTGTAATAAGTATAGTAATTATCGTTCTACCGATCATATAAGCATAATATGGCTAATAATATGAGTTAGATTGAAAATAATAAGAGTAAAAAGTATAGCAATTGTCGTTCTATCGATCATATAAGCATAATATGGCTAATAATATGAGTTAGATTGATAATAATAAGACAAATAAGTATAGTAGTTGTCGTTCTATCGAGCATATAAGCATAATATGGCAAATAATATGAGTTAGACTGATAATAATAAGAGTAATAAGTATAGTAATTGTCGTTCTATCGATCACATAAGCATAATATGGCTAATAATATTAGTTAGATTGATAATAATAAGAGTAGTGAGTATAGTAATTGTCGTTCTACCGATCATATAAGCATAATATGGCTAATAATATGAGTTAGATTGATAATAATAAGAGTAATAAGTATAGTAATTGTCGTTCTATCGATCATATAAGCATAATATGGCTAACAATTTGAGTTAGATTGATAATAATAAGACTAATAAGTATAGTAATTGTAGTTCTATCGATCATATAAGCATAATATGGCTAATAATATGAGTTCGATTGATAATAATAAGAGTAATAAGTATAGTAATTGTAGTTCTATCGATCATATAAGCATAATATGGCTAATAATATGAGTTAGAATGATAATAGCGAGTGTAATAAGTATAGTAATTTTAGTTCTATTGCTCATATAAGTATAATATGATTAATAATATGAGTTAGATTGATAATAATAAGAGTAATAAGTATAGTAATTATCGTTCTACCGATCATATAAGCATAATATGGCTAATAATATGAGTTAGATTGATAATAGTGAGTGTAATAAGTATAGTAATTGTCGTTCTGTCGATCATATAAGCATAGTATGGCTAATAATATGAGTTAGATTGATAATAGTGAGTGCAATAAGTATAGTAATTGTCGTTCTGTCGATCATATAAGCATAGTATGGCTAATAATATGAGTTCGATTGATAATAATAAGAGTAATAAGTATAGTAATTGTAGTTCTATCGATCATATAAGCATAATATGGCTAATCATATGAGTTAGATTGATAATAAGAGTAATGAGTATAGTAATTTTCGTTCTATCGATCATATAAGCATAAGATGGCAAATAATATGAGTTAGATTGATAATAATAAGAGTAATAAGTATAGTAATTGTCGTTCTATCGATCATATAAGCATAATATGGCTAATAATATGAGTTAGATTGATAATAATAAGAGTATTAAGTATAGTAATTTTCGTTCTATCGATCATATAAGTATAAGATGGCAAATAATATGAGTTAGATTGATAATAATAAGAGTAATAAGTATAGTAATTGTCGTTCTATCGATCATATAAGCATAATATGGCTAACAATGTGTGTTCGATTGATAATAATAAGAGTAATAAGTATAGTAATTGTAGTTCTATCGATCATATAAGCATAATATGGCTAATAATATGAGTTAGATTGATAATAATAAGAGTAATGAGTATAGTAATTTTAGTTCTATCGATCCTATAAGCATAATGTGGCTAATAATATGAGTTAGATTGATTATAATAAGAGCAATAAGTATAGTAATTGCCGTTCTATCGATCATATAAGCATAATATGGCTAATAATATGAGTTAGATTGATAATAATAAGAGTAATAAGTATAGCAATTGTAGTTCTATCGATCATATAAGCATAATATGGCTAATAATATGAGTTAGATTGATAATAATAAGATTATTAAGTATAGTAATTATCGTTCGACCGATCATACAAGCATAATGTGGCTAATAATATGAGTTAGATTGATAATAATAAGAGTAAAAAGTATAGTAATTGTCGTTCTATCGATCATATAAGCATAATATGGCTAATAATATGAGTTAGATTGATAATAATAAGAGTAAAAGGTATAGTAATTGTCGTTCTATCGATCATATAAGCATAATGTGGCTAATAATATGAGTTAGATTGATAATAATAAGTGTAATAAGTATAGTAATTATCGTTCTACCGATCATATAAGCATAATATGGCTAATAATATGAGTTAGATTGAAAATAATAAGAGTAAAAAGTATAGCAATTGTCGTTCTATCGATCATATAAGCATAATATGGCTAATAATATGAGTTAGATTGATAATAATAAGACAAATAAGTATTGTAATTGTCGTTCTATCGAGCATATAAGCATAATATGGCAAATAATATGAGTTAGACTGATAATAATAAGAGTAATAAGTATAGTAATTGTCGTTCTATCGATCACATAAGCATAATATGGCTAATAATATTAGTTAGATTGATAATAATAAGAGTAGTGAGTATAGTAATTGTCGTTCTACCGA